>NW_007378399.1:0-14763 GCF_000475195.1 Diaphorina citri | reverse complement strand
TCAGACCGTCTGAGACCTAGATCTATCAGACCGTCTGAGACCTAGATCTATCAGACGGTAGGAACGTGTGTGGCGGACAAAGCCTCAGAGCGCGGTCTCTCAGTGGTCTGATAGACTTAGGTCTGAAACTTTTTTTTCCGTCACATACGTTCTGATTGTTTCACAGATCAGTCATACGGTTTGAGAGTGAGTGGTCAGCATTACTGAAACTAGGATTTTCCACTCACCTTATTCCAGGCCACATTCACATTGAATCCTTCCCCCTTCCCCTCGCCCACATTATGAGGTCCCGCATCCTTGGAGTGAGGAAAGAACGACCCATGATCATACCGATGTACGGAGATGTACAGAACTCTAGGGTCATTGTAAAACATGGCCTGGGTGCCATTACCATGGTGTACATCCCAGTCTAGAATGAGCACGCGGGATAGCCCGTGATTGTCGAGAGCATACCTGTGAACAGGAGGAAAAGTAAATATACGAGAACTAACTTTTTCTATCGAACGTTGCACGTTGGGGGGTATTAGGTAGTTAATTATGTAACTAAAAATAAAATATGTAATAATAATCACAAATGTCTTTCCAATGGATTCTTGTACTGTATGATTTAATGCTTTTTTTTACGCTTTATTTACACTGTAGGTTGGTAGTTCGAGTCTAGGTCAAGTCATAAAATTTATCTATGAGTAATAATTAGGGAACGAAATTTGTGAGAAGCATTTAAGTATGCCTAGGGTGCAATAGGCCTACATACTGGACTCCGCACACAGGAATTTCGTCAGAAAAGATTTCAATGTAATGTAATGCCTAACGCAATTTAAAATGCCTTTCCTTACACTGTTGATGTGCAGCACCGTTTTATTATAGGCGTATATGGACATAGGTAGGATAACTTGCTGAAACGCAGCGATGTATTCTGGATCACTCATCCCTTTCTGAAAAACAAAAGAGGTTTAACGTACACTGTGCAACTGCCAAGATTTTCAGTACGAGGGTTTTACCCTCGATTCGGCGACGAGCTATCCGTCTCCTCACCTTAACCTCACTCAGAGTCACCCAGTCTGGGTAGGGCCTGGAAAACCCCAGTGGTCATCCATTTGACTGTACCTATTCTTGATAAGGAGAACCAAAAAGGCAGATATATTTTGCAGAACTTCAAAGAATTATTATAGCTGTTTTAAACTGTTGGCATAATGGGACTTTTTAGTCTTAGCCGACAGTATAAATAAGGTATATTAAATAAATAAAAATAAATAGTTTATTTGTTAAAAGCCGACATGTTTCGGAGGCACTCCCTCCTATTCTGTACCTATTCTGTAAGTAATTCAATTTTTCCTTAAAAAAGTCTCACTACATTTTTGGCACAAGGTTATCCTAAATCTCTGCTAACGCGCTTCCTTAGCATAAGTAAGTATACTCTCTGCTAACGTGTTTCCTTACCATTACCATACACAAGGCCTTATTCAAACTTCTCTTTCTTATGCCAAACACTCACGCTCAGACCGTCTGAGACCTAGATCTATCAGACCGTCTGAGACCTAGATCTATCAGACCGTCTGAGACCTAGATCTATCAGACCGTCTGAGACCTAGATCTATCAGACGGTAGGAACGTGTGTGGCGGACAAAGCCTCAGAGCGCGGTCTCTCAGTGGTCTGATAGACTTAGGTCTGAAACTTTTTTTTCCGTCACATACGTTCTGATTGTTTCACAGATCAGTCATACGGTTTGAGAGTGAGTGGTCAGCATTACTGAAACTAGGATTTTCCACTCACCTTATTCCAGGCCACATTCACATTGAATCCTTCCCCCTTCCCCTCGCCCACATTATGAGGTCCCGCATCCTTGGAGTGAGGAAAGAACGACCCATGATCATACCGATGTACGGAGATGTACAGAACTCTAGGGTCATTGTAAAACATGGCCTGGGTGCCATTACCATGGTGTACATCCCAGTCTAGAATGAGCACGCGGGATAGCCCGTGATTGTCGAGAGCATACCTGTGAACAGGAGGAAAAGTAAATATACGAGAACTAACTTTTTCTATCGAACGTTGCACGTTGGGGGGTATTAGGTAGTTAATTATGTAACTAAAAATAAAATATGTAATAATAATCACAAATGTCTTTCCAATGGATTCTTGTACTGTATGATTTAATGCTTTTTTGATCATTTTTTACGCTTTATTTACACGGTAGGTTGGTAGTTCGAGTCTAGGTCAAGTCATAAAATTTATTTATGAGTAATAATTAGGGAACGAAATTTGTGAGAAGCATTTAAGTATGCCTAGGGTGCAATAGTCCTACATATGTACTGGACTCCGCACACAGGAATTTCGTCAGAAAAGATTTCAATGTAATGTAATGCCTAACACAATTTAAAATGCCTTTCCTTACACTGTTGATGTGCAGCACCGTTTTATTATAGACGTATATGGACCATTGGACATGAAAATTGTACTGGACTCCGCACACAGGAATTTCGTCAGAAAAGATTTCAATGTAATGTAATGCCTAACGCAATTTAAAATGCCTTTCCTTACACTGTTGATGTGCAGCACCGTTTTATTATAGGCGTATATGGACCATTGGACTTACTTAGCAGCTACAGACACATTGTTGAATATACAGAAGCCACAGGGTTCATCTTGTTCTGCGTGGTGTCCAGGAGGTCTTATGATAGCCACACCATGCGCACTCTCTCCATTCAATACACTATCCACTACCTGGCAAACAAAACATAGGGGGAACCATTTCAATGTTATTTATTTGCTACGGGCAGTCAATATTTAACTGCTAAGGGTGGGTTTCATCGACCTTCTTTTTAGCCCCTCACAGGCTGTTAGCTTAACATCCTGTTAAGTCTATGTATACAAATCAAAAGGAGCTCAACAGGACTTTTAAGGGCTGAAAAAATATTGGTGAAATCCAACCTAAGGTTTTTAGTGATGGCGGTTTTACCGTACGGCGACAAGCTACCCAACGCCTCACAATAACCTATCGCAACCTGAGTGAGGCAGGAAGGAGTCGGCAGCAAGTGATTGCCTAGATGGTCACCCATCCGAATACCAACCACGCACAATGTTACTTAACTTTATTGATCCATTGGGAAGTGGAGTATCGCCATAGAATAGATAAATATATTTTATAATAATACCATTGAGTAATATGTCGAACTTTTTAAAGTCGGAAAAGGCTAGAAAGAAGAAGGAGACTCCCAAGAGTGGTTACTGTAACATCTAGTTTTTAAAGGAATTTTAATTGTGTTAAGCATAAATGCTTGTCACAAATGTCGTTCCCTGCTTAATGCACTTCGCTAAATTTTATGACTTGACGTGGACTCGAACCACCAACCTCCAGATCCGAAGTTCACCGCGCTAACCACTACACCACTGAGGTAGGTGTAACATCTAGTTTTAAGAGTACCCGATTTGTATGTCCTACAAGTACGCCAGGAATCATGTGCCATACGTGTGTAACTACACGGTTCAATATAATAAACTCAACACTTGATTATAGTAGTTTCTCGTTTGTCTTTCTTTTCCAAGAGGTTAGATTCGCAGAAGCTTAACCCATCCTTTACGGCTGTTTGCCCCTACAACTAAGCCTCTGAGTGGGCTTTTTGTGTATGAAAATAATTCAAGAGGTTAGATAGAGGTAATAAAGCGTTGGCCCGGGGTTTCAGCATTGGAAATATTCAGAAAACCGAGATGTTGTTGTTGTATTAGCATCATACATCGACCTCCTCGATGGGGCCCGGTGTTTGACTTCGGGCATGAGTTTGACGTTACTCCATCTATCCTGGACATGTAGCTGTTGAGTAGGCGGCACCACCCTGATCGAAGTTGGGCAAGGGTGCAACGCGTGCTACGTGGTCCGTGGTCCACACGGACTTTGTGGAGAGAGCGATAGGCGAGTACAGAAAACTGAGATCAAGAGAAGTAACTGCCAGAATGATCGCCAACCTTCATTTGGAGACGGTATGATAAGAAGAAGATACAGGGTACTCTACCAAGGTCGTATACGAGTATAGTCCCGAAATCAAAGGGAAAAGGAGGACAGGGTAGGAGAAAGCCAGTTGTTTCGAGAACGAACCCTGTCTATTCAGGATAAAGTCGATACCCGTGGGACATCGACTTTATCAGCTCAAGTTACCTAAAGTTAATGTACAGAAAATTCACCACCATGTTTGAAAATAGGACCAAAAGCTTTGGAGGTTAAACAAATATATGTATGTATTTCAACGAACAAGAGGGTAAAAAGTTAAATAAGAAGGAGTGTACTAATGTACAACTAAATAGGCATTAAGTTGTGAATAAAAAAATAAACAATGCTCGTTAGATAGTCTTACCAGTTACCTTGGTTAAAATAAATAAATACATATGTAAAGGTACTCAATTTTACCAATGCGACATTTTGGTCCCAAAAAAGTTAACAGTAAATGAATACCAGAAGGGTTGATCCTAATACCAGAAATACATTACTTTCCTTATTAAGTATAGGATAAGGAAAGAAAAAACATTGGGAGTAAAATTATTGTCAAGTGTGCCCAGGACGTGAGCGAACGTCAAGAGTTAGAATGAAAGCGAAGCCCGGTCTGTATGAACACGAAAACAGTAGGTCTGTAGGTAATACCTAACGACTGGAGTCGTATTTTAGTTTCAGAAACTGACACTATTTCCCCTCTTCTGAAGATCATTTCCCCTATTTTGGTGTCGTAGTGCCTGTACTATACAATCGGAAATTCGGGAAAATCGTTTCAGTCTCCAAAAGGAAAACACAGCAAAAGGCTTGTTCCCACTTGTCGTGAGTTTCATCCGATTTTTTTCCTCCCAAATGTTCTGTAAGGCAATGTAATTTAAATGAGCGTGTTCCCACTACCCACGACACGATTTTTGTCCGAACTACAAGTGAGAACGGGCCTTTAGGTATGTACTAGCTACCTAAGGTTTTCCACAGTAGACGCCCATAGTTACCATGGTGTTTACATAGATACTAGCTAAGCCGGGGTCCATAAGACCAAACAAGGCTGTCTCCGAATTTGCTTCTGTGTGCGGCATTTTTGGCATCATACAATTTCTGAAATCAAAGATGGAAATCAATTTTCAATTTGGACAAGTTAAAAATAGAATAATAATACATAATAATATTGAAAAGGGCACACCTCAGTTTATGGATTCTATGGGCTAAGCCGGGGTCCATAAGACCAAACAAGGCTGTCTCCGAATTTGCTTCTGTGTGCGGCATTTTTGGCATCATACAATTTCTGAAATAAAAGATGGAAATCAATTTTCAATTTGGACAAGTTAAAAATATAATAATAATACATAATAATATTGAAAAGGGCACGCCTCAGTTTACCATCTATGGATTCTATGAGTACATTAAACTTTGGCCCCTTGTATTGAACATACGTTGAAAGTAGCTACTATGTAGATGAAAGATTACTATGTACTCGTATTCATTTGATCAAGATCTATTTAAATTGGCAGGTTTCAGTCAGCGTTTTGAGGAAAATGATGAGTTATGTGCTGACTTAGAAATTATTAGCAAATCCCTGACTTCTAGCAGACTCAAAAATTATTAGATACAATGACTTACATGATTATCGACATAGGGTTCACATACATAACCCCACACAGATAGATCAGCAAAGCTAAGAGCTAGAGGATGTTCTGTGCTGACTCAGAACTCATTACTTACATGATTATCGACATAGGCTTCACATACATAACACCATACAGATAGATCAGCAAAGCTAAGAGCTAGAGGATGTTCTGTGCTGACTCAGAACTCATTACTTACATGATTATCGACATAGGCTTCACATACATAACACCATACAGATAGATCAGCAAAGCTAAGAGCTAGAGGATGTTCTGTGCTGACTCAGAACTCATTACTTACATGATTATCGACATAGGATTCACATACATAACACCATACAGATAGATCAGCAAAGCTAAGAGCTAGAGGATGTTCTGTGCTGACTTATTACTTACATGATTATCGACATAGGCTTCACATACATAACACCATACAGATAGATCAGCAAAGCTAAGAGCTAGAGGATGTTCTGTGCTGACTCCATGGAGCATGCTGTGCTCCTCTATGTAGCGTCCGCATCGTACCTATAATCCCAAGATGGACAAGAAAAGGATTAGCTATTGGGAAAAGAAAAATACACTTGCTAAGTACATATAGGGAAAATGGCCTAGTGGTCACGTTCCTTGACATTTGACAACAACAAGTATAGGTCCTATCCCAAGATGGACAAGAATAGGATTAGCTATTGGGAAAAGAAAAATACACTTGCTAAGTATAGGGAAAATGGCCTAGTGGTCACGTTCTTTGACATTTGACAACAAGTATAGGTCCTACTTACCGTTTGTCTTATTTTCACTTGAAAAATTGAAAAATAATTTTCGCCAGCCTGGTTAGCTTGGAGTGGCGCGCCTGCCTCGTAAGCGGTAGGTCGGTTCGATTCCCACCCAATACCTAAACAGATAAGGTTTGTTCTCGGAACGTGTGGGTTTCTCCTATCTTGTCTCCCTTCTCTCTTCGCTCACTACTCCCTAGCTTGCATATAAAAGTATCGCGTTTATTCCCGAGCTAACCAAACAATGTGCCATTGTGCACCCATATTTCAATTAAAATAAGGAAGTATTTTTGATCCACTATGATACCCAGTAAAGCCAAAGTATAAGCCAGAGTTTACCTTGAGCAAGTGAATCCTGCTTCGGGGGAGATACCGTAGGTAATTAAGGATGAAGATATTTGAAGATATCTCAAGGCCCCTTTCCAACACTACTCCCTAGCTTGCATATAAAAGTATCGCGTTTATTCCCGAGCTAACCAAACAATGTGCCATTGTGCACCCATATTTCAATTAAGATAAGGAAGTATTTTTGATCCACTATGATACTCACTATACCCAGTAAAGCCCAAGTATAAGCCAAATTACCTTGAGCAAGTGAATCCTGTCCAGAAGGCCAAACTCTTTGTGTTTCTCAAATATGCTGGATACTCTGCTTGGTTGTTCTGGATGTGCCCTTCGATTTCGGGACGATAACGCTTGAGCAGTTACAGTTCAGACCTCTTGGGGGAAAAACTAATCATGCTTATGCCTAGATAAAGTTTGGTTGAAATGTTCAAAAATCTAGACTGCGGGGGTAAAAATCAATCCCAGTCCTATCTAAGCAGGATTAATCACATAGGATAAACAATTTCTATTCCAGTGAACAACCAATGTCACTTGTCCGCGGTGAAAGCCATAGCGTGGTGTCCATGGGAGCCAACGCTCCTGGCTACAGGAGGTGGCATATGTGACCAAACAGTAAGACTATGGAACAGTATGAACGGGAAGGAGAAGTGCCATGTCAAGACAGACTCACAAGTCACGTCTATTCTATGGTCAGAACAATACAGGTAAGAGACCGGGAAGGAGAAGTGCCATGTCAAGACAGACTCACAAGTCACGTCTATTCTATGGTCAGAACAATACAGGTAAGAGACTTTTCGGTCTCATTCTGACAGTATAAGCAGAGTAAAGGATTCACTGTACTAGGCAAAATAACCAATAGCCCTAAAAACTAATCAATGGTTTACCTACATTAACAATAAAGCTCCAATATTTGAACTTTTTTTTTATTAGTAGTCTGGCTGGGACACTTTTAACAGGGAGTAGACCAGCTTAGTCTGGCTGGGGGACTTTAAGCAGGGAGAATACCAGGCTGAAATTTCCCTTGATAACGAAATAGCAAAGGTTGAGTGCGAAGGGCATCTGTTTTTAATTGATATTATTCTAAACGCACCTACCTATATGCCATGTTTACACACAATCAACAGGGAGTGAAGCGACGCGACGCCCGATCTAAATTAGACAAAATAGAGTTTTGAGGTACAATATGTTTAAGAGCTAGTAGAAGATAGAGTTCCTACTTCCTACTAATCATTTCTGATGAATTTCGAACCCCAATCCAAAAATGTCGGGTTGAGAGTTGACCCATTATGTTTCTAACAAGTAGACCTGTCAGGCATATCTGTCAGGTCCACCTGATAATGGCCGGCCTTAGATATGATATTGCCCAAGGAATCTACCAGGGTATTGTGTGTTGTCCATCAGCTTTCATAGTAATGTGACCAATTCGACGATGCTTCTGGCCAAGCTAATTGTCAGTCCATTTGTAACTCATTACAACTTTTAAGAATTTCCTCCAAATGATCAACTTTCGTTTTTAGCAGCAATTTTAATTCTTCGTTTTACGTTCTCATGTTTTAAAAAGCACGTCGTGTTTAATTTTAAGTTCGTTTTAAGCTTTCATTCTTTTTACCTGTTCATGTTTTTAACAACTGTTTCCATTTTAAGTTCCCTTTTGCTTAATTTTAAGTTGTCAATCCTCCATTTTACCTGTTCAAGTTTTAAAAGATCGTATTTTAAGAACACTTTCGTTTTTTGAAGAAGCCTCGAACTATTTGAACTGGTACCTAACGTTTTGAGGCCGTTTCTCTGTTGTTTAACTCTTTAAAACCACACCTTAAACTGTGTTAAAGAGAATCCTCCCGTTCCAAAATGGTTAACACAGACAGATACGTAGTAGACAGAAGCAGCTACGACAGCCTGTGTAGTCACTATCTCCTACAGCAAGCAAATGATGAGACCATCTCCTATCGGGAACAAAAGAAACGAAGACATCTTTCGTTTCTCCTACACGGATTTGAGATTGACCGGAAAAAGGTTCTCAATCAATCGAAAAGGACCGTCAGTCCCACGCAGTTCCTGAGAACGTTAGGGAAGCTTCCGCGGAAAGTGAAAGCCAAACCGGAACGAATCTTGGAAGCCCCGAGCATTATAAATGATTTCTACACGTCCGGTTTAGACTGGGGATATCACGACACGCTAGCGGTCGCTTTAGACACTAGTGTTTACACTTGGAACACGAAAACTAACAAGACACAGCTATTGGTGGAGTATCCCACCTATGACAATGCGTATATTAGTTGTGTGGCGTGGAAACCGCGCACGACTGATCTGGCGGTTACCAATACATGCACGGAGTATATAGACCTGTGGCATGAACAGGAAGAAAGGTTGATACAGAAGCTAAGGACACACATGCATCAGGTTAGACACTAGGGGATGGATTGTGCTTGAATTTTCGGAGCATCAAATATGTTTCTGGGGTGTTCGGTTTTCTGTTTAATTTTATCGGACGTGTTTTGCCGGTGAGAGCACCACCAGAACTGGCGATGCTTCTGAAAATAAGGCATTTATTCAACCCTTTGGCTCTCAAAGCATATATGGTATACAACTACCGCATATATTCTCGTACATCGTTTTCTGGTCATCCATTACTTTTTTGTGCCATGGATTTAGCGCAAATATATGTAGGTATGTACCTAAGCTTTTGGCAAGGGCCAAGGCAACCAAAGAGCTTACAAACAAGAAGGTATGTCCATTTGATCTTAATGTGGGTCGAACAGAATTCAACCCATAAAATAGAACTGGCGATGCTTCTGAAAATAAGGCATTTATTCAACCCTTTGGCTCTCAAAGCATATATGGTATACAACTACCGCATATATTCTTGTACATTGTTTTCTGGTCATCCAATACTTTTTTGTGCCATGGATTTAGCGCAAATATATGCCAAGGCAACCAAAGAGCTTACAAACAAGAAGGTATGTCCATTGAACAGAATTCAATCCATAAAATAAGACTCTGTTTAGACGGCTCGGGTAAAATCTTAATGTGGGTCGAACAGAATTCAACCCTTAAAACAAGACCCTGTTTAGACGGCTCGGGTAAAGGGACTTTTCAGTCCTATTCAAGCAGGATAAACAAGGTATATTATATTCTATTCCTTCATCTTATTTCCCGTGTCAGGTAATCGCCATGTGTTGGAATGGAAACCTCCTCTCCTGCGGAACAATAGGGGGGAACATCCTTCACTACGACGTCAGAACTCACTCTGACTACCCCACTGCCATTACGAGGGAAGGGGATGTGGTGTGTGGTCTAAAATGGTCACCCAATGGCCGGTACCTCGCCAGCGGGTCTAACAACACGGTCAAGATATGGGACTTTCGACAGCTTGACGCGAAAAGACCTCAAGGTAAAATATAACTTGATTTAAGAACTCAGGTAAACAGAAAATCCTTTGCACATCTGCCTCCATGGTGTAGTGGTAAGGAGCTTAATCCATCAATAAAGGACGACGAGAATTTTATCCTGAACGTATAAGGTTTGTTCTTGGAACGGCTGGCTTTTTCCTATCCTGTCTTTCTTCTCTCTTCGATTTCGGGACGATAACGCTTGAGCAGTTACAGTTCAGACCTCTTGGGGGAAAAACTAATCATGCTTATGCCTAGATAAAGTTTGTTTGAAATGTTCAAAAATCTAGACTGCGAGGGTAAAAATCAATCCCAGTCCTACTAAGCAGGATTAATCACGCAGGATAAACAATTTGTATTCCAGTGAACAACCAATGTCACCTGTCCGCGGTGAAAGCCATAGCGTGGTGTCCATGGGAGCCAACGCTCCTGGCAACAGGAGGTGGCATATGTGACCAAACAGTAAGACTATGGAACAGTATGAACGGGAAGGAGAAGTGCCATGTCAAGACAGACTCACAAGTCACGTCTATTCTATGGTCAGAACAATACAGGTAAGAGACTTTTCGGTCTCATTCTGACAGTATAAGCAGAGTAAAGGATTCACTGTACTAGGCAAAATAACCAATAGCCCTAAAAACTAATCAATGGTTTACCTACATTAACAATAAAGCTCCAATATTTGAACTTTTTTTTTATTAGTAGTCTGGCTGGGACACTTTTAACAGGGAGTAGACCAGCTTAGTCTGGCTGGGGGACTTTAAGCAGGGAGAATACCAGGCTGAAATTTCCCTTGATAACGAAATAGCAAAGGTTGAGTGCGAAGGGCATCTGTTTTTAATTGATATTATTCTAAACGCACCTACCTATATGCCATGTTTACACACAATCAACAGGGAGCTCGTCACCAGTCACGGGAAACAAGACTGCTCGTTGAAAATGTGGGAATACCCTCGGCTACATCTCATAGAGGAGCTCAAGATCCATCAGGAACGAATACTAAGCGCTGTGCTGTCCCCTGACCAAACCTGTGTGGCGGCTGCCAGCGCAGATGAAACGATTAGCATATGGAACTGCTTCCCCCGGGATAAGAAACGGAAAGCACGGCAAGTCGGCAGTGGGAGCTCGCTCGAGTTTGCAATGTTCAATACAATCCGATGAATTGCATTAGCACATGACTTATGGTGTATTTCACCAACCTTCTTTCCAGCCTCAAACAGCCCGTTAGCTTAACAGCCCTGTTAAGGAGTAGGGCCGTGGAAAAACAGCAGCACGCGATAGCCTACACGGTCTTTGGAGAAGCAGTATAGGGAGAATGGTCTAGTCAGCCTAGTGGTCAAGTTCTTTAACATTTAACAACATCTACACGAACTTAAAAGGAATTTTTAACTGTGCTAAGAATATCATAAATGTCGTTCCCCGATTATTACACCTAGATATAAATTTTATGACATGACTTGGACACTTGGACTCGAACCACCAACCTCTGGATCCAAAGTCCAACGTGTTAACAACTGCACCATTGAGGTTGGTTACTACAACCACACGGACTTACTTGCGATTAAACTGTCTAGTCTCTCATCACACAGTCTGACGAACTCCTGACTCTGAATGGGATAGCAATCTCGCGTCGCATATATTTCTTGCTTGGGGTTGCCTTCGTATTTGAACTCAGCGCGAGGTATATGCAATGGCGTAGACTGGACGCCCTCTGTGGAGATATCTTGGAACTTGTAACAGTTCCAGTAGGGCCGATGCTCGTAGATGCAGTTCAAGATGGTCTCTGTAATGCTGGAAAAGGATAACAGAGCATATATGAAGAGTATTCTAAAACTTTGAACTATTCCATCTCATTATTTCATCTCTGGTGCAATACTCGTATAAAAGTCTTGCATCTTAGTATTTGGACAAACTTTTCCATTTCGCCAAGCCAGCCTAGTTCTTGGTTGGTAGTGCGTCTGCTAATTGTGTGTGGCGAAATCTGTAGTGCCAGCCCATAGTTAGCTTGAAGGGTAGCATGTCTGCCTTGTAAGCGCTAGGCCGTCGATTCCCGCCCGGGGCGGATTTTATCCTGAACGGATAATGTTCGTTCTCGGAACGGCTGGCTTTCTCCTATCCTGTTTTCCTTCTCTCTTCAATTTCGGAACGATAAGACCTTAGGAGTTACAGTTCCCTCCATCAAACTTCTTCAAAGAAAGAAAGGAGAGGAAAAAAAAAACATTTAATGTAATAGGACAAACCTTTCTGATGGAGTTCCAAGAGTTTCAAAGTTGGGACAAGGGTCATCTAACAAAGCTCGCAGTGTGAGAGCAGCCCCTTCCGCCAATGACTTCAAACAGTAGCCACCCTATGGGATAGAAAGAGAATAATCAATGGTGTAGTCCAAGATTGGTCCAGTAATAACGCTCTTGTCAATCAGAAGCTTCAGAGTTGGATATTTAATCAAAAAAGTTTCATCCTGAACTTACCTATATTGCCACTTTAATTCTAAGTTCACTTGTGCTAACTTAGAAATAAGCTGTCTCTTTTCTCATCTATCTGTTTGGGATATACTACGGGACAGCTGCTTCATTGCATTGGCATCCGTAGGAAATAAAAAAGGCAAAACTTACCTCTAAAATCACTGCCACTTTTCCTTGGGCAAAACCAGTCAAGCTGTTTAACAAATGAGCATAGCACGCTGGAGTGATGTCCATTTCTCCCTGGAAGGAACAAAAACAGAGATCAAAAATACCTATTCAACCAAGACGGATAGTAACCAAATAACCCAAAGCGAAACGGATCATCAAGTGATAAGTCCTTACTTAAAAATACGATGGCTTAATATTGTACTTACTTATTTATTCCTTAAATACTTAAATTTAGAGGGGGAAAACATGTATAAACTAAACACTAGAGAAAATATATCAAAGAACCCATTGGACGAACCACAAAAAGAAGCATTTTTAAAAGACAGACCACAGAATATAAGTGCAAAAAAATCCCGAAAGATAGTTTTTATTTCGTAGCAATGAAACAACTGCTACATTAGACGCATGTGGTCTGTGTCGGTTTGATAAAGGGAACTGTAACTGCTAAGGCCTTATCGTCCCGAAAGCGAAGAGATAAGGAAAACAGGATAGGAGAAAGCCAGTCATTTCGAGAACGAACATTATCCGTTCAGGATGAAATCCGTACCAGGCGGGAATCGCACCCGCGGCCTAGCGCTCACAAGACAGACGCGCTAACAACCAAGCTACCTAGGCTGGCCACGCGTATTGTTATTGTAGAGATATTGGAAACACTACTAATTCATGTGATACCGGCGATAAGCTATCTTAGTTGAAAATAGTGATGTACGACGAGACGAGAAACTCGTTTCAAAACGCTCCAAATTTTAGGACATTAGGGGCCCTCGAACCTTCAACTCTCCCGGTGTTGCTCCTAATCGCCCGGGCTCGCGTCGCGGGGTACATACTTATTTATACATAATACTGCTAGAATAGGGTCCCTTTAACACAGAAGTAGGCTACTACCATCACTGTGGTCAAATTCTCAAACAATGTTGAGGATGAAATTCCATACCTCAGCTGGAATTGAACGTACGTCCTCCTGATTACAGACAAGCGTCTTGACCACTACACCACCAAAGCAGCTATGGGCATATGCCACCCATCGAAGTGGGTATATACTAATCCATCCCGGGTTTCATTTCAGGTGATTCCCTCAGTAAGAACACTTTCCGGGGAAAGTTTAACGAGGCCCAGGGTACCTACGATGACTCTACCATTGAGAAGTTGCTCCTGGGATTCAACGAGATAGCCTACCTTCGTCCGGACACCTTCTGGTACCTGAAGCATCTCACCACTCTAGAACTGAACAACAATCCATTATCTGTGATAGGAGACTCCACCATGCGGGAGCTCCAGAGTTTACCTCATCTTTATGTGAGTAACAATGACGATTTTGTAATTAAATTGTATCTTTTCATTCATCAAAACTCGCGACAGGTGAAAATCACGTTATTCCCCTTTGATTACAATGGTAAAGCGTAGTAAGTCTAGCCAGACGATTAAGGATCGCCCCAGGTGGGAATCGAAACCGCTTACAAGGCAAGCGTGCAAGTCTCCATGGCTACGCTGAGTACGCTGGCACAATGCCTAGCGCTTAGGCCAGCCACTCTCTATCAGGTAGACCTGATCAGGTGTCTACCAGATACCTGATGAGCACACACACTATCAGTCAGGTGTACTGCCTGATAGTGAGTGGCTGGCCTTACAAGGGAGGCGCGCCAACGTGAGCGAACGTCAAGAGTTAGAATGAAAGCGAAGCCCGGTCTGTATGAACACGAATACAATAGGTCTGTAGGTAATACCTAACGACTGGAGTCGTATTTTAGTTTCAGACACTGACACTATTTCCCCTCTTCTGAAGATCATTTCCCCTATTTTGGTGTTGTAGTGCCTGTACTATACAATTGGAAATTCGGGGAAATCGTTTCAGTTTCCGAAAGGAAAATACAGCTAAAGGTCTGTTCCCACTTATCGTGAGTTTCATCCGATTTTGTTTTTCAAATGTCCTGTAGGCAATGTACTTTAAATGAGCGTGTTCCCACTACCCACGACACGATTTTTGTCCGAACTACAAGTGAGAACGGGCCTTTAGGTATGTA
>NW_007378398.1:74268-116264 GCF_000475195.1 Diaphorina citri | reverse complement strand
ACTTTATCCTAAACAGGCTAGGTTCGTTCTCGGAACGGCTGGCATTCTCCTATCATGTCTTCCTCTCTTAAGAACAATCAGTCATTACGAGGAAGAGCTTACTTGAGAGTGAGAACCCTGTCACTTGAAATACAGCCATGAAATACAATATTAGTTTTATGAACTTTTCTCTCGAAGTCTTCCCCAGTCACCCACAGTCGGTAGCCTTTCCAGGCCAACGATAAACAAGATCTCCGAAGGATTTAAGACAAAATCGTCAAACACAAAAAGCCCACACCGAGGCTTAGATGTAGGGGCGAACAGCGAACAGCCCTAAAGGATGGGTTAAGCTTCGACGAATCTAAGACAAAATCATGTAGTTATAGCCAATGTAGTTATAGCCGATCTTACCTTTGTGTAAAGGGAATAGCTTTTAGGTTCACAGTAGACGGAGTCCAACTGACGTGGACTAATGCTGACGGTGCCCACTATGTACCAGATCCCTTCGAACTATCATCTTTATCCTTAGGAGAACTATCATCTTTATCCTCAGGAGAACTATCATCTTTATTCTCAGGAGAACTATCATCTTTATCTTTAGGATTTTTTTGTTTTAATTTATTTCCGGCAATTTGGAATACTAGAAAGGTTGATTGTCTAGGTCAGCAGTTAATGGAGCACGTATGTATGTATGTGTTTCTCTGATACAGGTGTTATTGTTGTAGCGGCTTTAGCTATAGCCAAAAGGTGATGACAAAATAGAGAAAATATCTCTTTTATCAGCCATACACCCGGGTGATGGTCTCTAGCCTTGTTAAATTGGGTCGTCCTGAACCACAGTCAACCATTGTAAGGACTAGACAGTAGATGTGAATAACTAAATGTAGCGGCTTTAGCTATAGCCAAAAGGTGATGACAAAATAGAGAAAATATCTCTTTTATCAGCCATACACCCGGGTGATGGTCTCTAAGCCTTGTTTAATTGGGTCGTCCTGAACCACAGTCAACCATTGTGAGGACTAGACAGTAGATGTGAATAACTACCTGGTTGACAATAATTTTCCAACATTTTTGCTTTAGCTATAGCCAAAAGGTGATGACAAAATAGAGAAAATATCTCTTTTATCAGCCATACACCCGGGTGATGGTCTCTAGCCTTGTTAAATTGGGTCGTCCTGAACCACAGTCAACCATTGTAAGGACTAGACAGTAGATGTGAATAACTACCTGGTTGGCAATAATTTTCCAACATTTTTGGAACTTTCCATTTCAGATACGAACAGAACATGCAGTACTACTCATTGCTATCGAAAGACACGCCCATGTCTCCTATAGAGAAGTCAATATGGTGGATAGAGTATGTACTACGTCACAAAGGTGTAGCACATCTCCATAGTGCTGCTGCAGATCTCTCCTATGTACAATATTATCTGCTGGATGTTATAGCTTTTATCATAACCATCCTGCTAGTTTTGCTGTTGGCACTTTATCTGGCTACTGTGAGAGTGTTACGTAAATTAAATGTGATAAGATTGGAATCGGAGAAAGATATAAAGAAGAAGATCAAATGATGGGGTTTTTTCGGAACTCAAATTTTTTTATGTAAATCATTTACAATTAAATAAAACAGGGTAGGTAACTCGCTTGTACCTATAAATAATAGGTACATTCGATTTACCTACTGTAAATCATTTACAATTAAATAAAACAGGGTAGGTAACTCGCTTGTACCTATAAATAATAGGTACATTCGATTTACCTACAAACAACAGAAATACTCTCAGGAACAAGATACTAAGATAGGGTAGGTATACTTTTTGAAATTCTAAATTCTAGGTACATAAAGAAGTACGGTAAATGAAAGCTAAGCTATTTTCTGTAAATATATATCTAGTTATAAGTAAAAAAAAGTCTGACATAGGTTGAATAACTAGGTAAAGGTACTCACGTGTAGTCATCATGATCATGGTACAGTTACCTACTGATATGGCAAACTCCAAGTCGATTTCCATTTTGTACTTTAAAGCTAAACAGCTGTTGAATTTTGTAGGATAGATTGCATCCAAGGTGTAAATAGCTCAGTCTGAAACAAATAAGTAAGTATGCAATTAGCCTCAAGCCAGTCAAAAGTAAATCAAGTCAGCCTAGTTAGCTTAGAGGGCAGTGCATCTGCCTTGTAAGCAGTTTAATGCCCGTCCAGGGCGTACTTTATCCTAAACAGACTAGGTTCGTTCTCGGAACGGCTGGCATTCTCCTATCCTGTCTTCCTCTCTTAAAAACAATAAATTAGTGATTACGAGGAAGAGCTTACTTGAGAGTGAGAACCCTGCCACTTGAAATACAGCCATGAAATACAATTAGTTTTATGAACTTTTCTCTCGAAGTCTTCCCCAGTCACCCACAGTCGGTGGCCTTTCCAGGCCAACAATAAACAAGATCTCCGAAGGATTTAAGACAAATTCGTCAAACACAAAAAGCCCACACCGAGGCTTAGGAGTAGGGGCGAACAGCGAACAGCCCTAAAGGATGGGTTAAGCTTCGACGAATCTAAGACAAAATCATGATCTTACCTTTGTGTAAAGGGAATAGCTTTTGGGTTCACAGTAGACGGAGTCCAACTGACGTGGACTAATGCTGACGGTGCCCACTATGTACCATATCCCTTCGCGCTCCAACATGAATCCTGAGCCGCTGTCTCCATTACATACCCCGGTCCCTGAAATAAATCCAGTTTGAGGCTAACCAAGTCGGAATTAAATGAATCCCGAGTGTTAACAGGCATTACATATTCGTAAACAATATTATCTAGTAGTAATTCAATCTACTTATCTACCAATGTGATATGAATAGTGCTTATTTAGGTACATCGTTCAAATAGGACTAAAGAGTCTCTTTCCCCTAGGAGTAGGCTACATTGGCTATAACTATCTATTATTGTGGCCAAATTCTAAGCCATTGGGGATATATCCCTTCGCGCTCCAACATGAATCCTGAGCCGCTGTCTCCATTACATACCCCGGTCCCTGAAATAAATCCAGTTTCAGGCTAACCATGTCGGAATTAAATGAATCCCGAGTGTTAACAGGCATTTTGAGGACAGACTGAAGTTTGGCATTGCTCCCCTGAAAGCGTCCCATTGTTGTGTATTCATCTAACGGAGATCTTTTCGGATGGATGCCTTTGGTAGATCTTTTTATTTTAGTGCCATAACCGCCACTGTGAGCTTTATCCTTAGGGGATTTATTATGCTGATCTTTATCCTCAGGAGAACCATCATCTTTATCCTCAGGAGAACTATCATCTTTATCCTCAGGAGAACTATCATCTTTATCCTCAGGAGAACTATCATCTTTATCCTCGGGGGAACTATCATCTTTATCCTCAGGAGAATTATCATCTTTATCCTCAGGAGAATTATCATCTTTATCCTCAGGAGAACTATCATCTTTATCCTCGGGGGAACTATCATCTTTATCCTCAGGAGAACTATCATCTTTATCCTTAGTAGAACTATCATCTTTATCCTCAGGAGAACTATCATTTTTATCCTCAGGAGAACTATCATCTTTATCTTTAGGAGAACTATCATCTTTATCCTCAGGAGAACTATCATCTTTATCCTTAGGAGAACTATCATCTTTATCCTCAGGAGAACTATCATCTTTATTCTCAGGAGAACTATCATCTTTATCCTCAGGAGAACTATCATCTTTATCCTTAGGGTTGTGAACATAGCGCACCATATTTTATGAACGATGTGCAGACGGACCGCCGTGAATGAAATGCTTAGTCGCTAACTTCACATTCAAAGAAAGAACTGAAAGCTGAAAGAAGGGGAAAAAAGTAAAAAAAAAAAAACTTTTGGAAGTCTGGACGTCTGGAACTTAGTACTGTACTGACAGTAGACACTTGGAACTTTTTTCTGTCAGAACACAGAATTACGTATTACGTTGGAGTTGAAGGAATATAAAGAAATAATTACCTAAATAAAATGAAAATTATTCTCTGAAGTTTATAATAAATATTGTTTAATTTAGAAAGTTTTTCTCTATTTGTTCATTTAAAAAAACACCCAGCTTCCGTCACCAAATTAAATGAAGAGAGCATCTCAAAGCAGACAAGCATATTATTATACTACTAACACAGAATTACGTATTACGTTGGAGTTGAAGGAATATAAAGAAATAATTACCTAAATAAAATGAAAATTATTCTCTGAAGTTTATAGTAAATATTGTTTAATTTAGAAAGTTTTTCTCTATTTGTTCATTTAAAAAAACACCCAGCTTCCGTCACCACATTAAATGAAGAGAGCATCTCAAAGCAGACAAGCATATTATTATACTTATTGCCAACCAGGTAGTTATTCACATCTACTGTCTAGTCCTCACAATGGTTGACTGTGGTTCAGGACGACCCAATTAAACAAGGCTAGAGACCATCACCCGGGTATATGGCTGATAAAAGAGATATTTTCTCTATTTTGTCATCACCTTTTGGCTATAGCTAAAGCCGCTACAACAATAACACCTGTATCAGAGAAACACATACATACGTGCTCCATTAACTGCTGACCTAGACAATCAACCTTTCTAGTATTCCAAATTGCCGGAAATAAATTAAAACAAAAAAAAATCTAGTAGCTTACAGGCAAGTGAAATCAAAAGTAAAGTAGGCACCTATTAATATTTACCTCATCTCTTACAAAACGATTACGATCTGTTTGTGAGGTGCTTTGAACTATATCACAGGCAAGTGAAATCAAAAGTAAAGTAGGCACCTATTAATATTTACCTCATCTCTTACAAAACGATTACGATCTGTTTGTGAGGTGCCTTGAACTATACTATTTGGATCAAAAAGAAAGAACAACTACAAGGTACTCAAAACGAAAGTACATCATCAAAACTCCTACTTACATTGGATCCTCGAGAACAGTTATCAGAGCGTCATAAATATTGTCTTCATTGAGATTAAAGAAAGAACAACTACAAGGTACTCAAAACGAAAGTACATCATCAAAACTCCTACTTACATTGGATCCTCGAGAACAGTTATCAGAGCATCATAAATATTGTTTTCATTGAGATTAAACGAAAGTACATCATCAAAACTCCTACTTACATTGGATCCTCGAGAACAGTTATCAGAGCGTCATAAATATTGTCTTCATTGAGATTGTCGAATTCCAGTACAACCCCAGTTTTGATTTTAGCAATCCTTTGAGCATTCAAGTCCTGGTCTCCGAACATGGGAATACATATCAGTTTGACACCATAGTGGAAAGCTTCTTGCAGACTTTGTAGTCCTCCTTGCATGATAAATAGCTTGACTTTGGGATGGGCTGAAATAGATATTAAGACATGCACAAGAAAGACTCCGTAAAGACTGGCAGAGCTCGTATCTCTTAGTTTGAAAGGTTTACCTCCACTTTGCCTGAAATCTGAAGGAATACATATCAGTTTGACACCATAGTGGAAAGCTTCTTGCAGACTTTGTAGTCCTCCTTGCATGATAAATAGCTTGACTTTGGGATGGGCTGAAATAGATATTAAGACATGCACAAGAAAGACTCCGTAAAGACTGGCAGAAAAGACAGCATTTACGAGCAGCTCGTATCTCTTAGTTTGAAAGGTTTACCTCCACTTTGCCTGAAATCTGAAACAGTGGGTATCTTTCAAAGGATACCTACATATCCTGCAAACGTTTTTATGAGTTTTTAGATGTTCCGTCGCGTTGGTGTTATAAGACTACATATGATTTATTATATTCAAATCCTGAAGATAAATTGAAGACAATTATCATTAATACCTTCAGAATTATCCATGTACAAGTATAAATGGTGTATTCTCCTCGTCTAAAGTTTTAGACGAGGAGGATTCAGCTCTAAGTTCATTGAGCTTGTGAAAGAATTTGTTAGATGCAATAAAATAAAATGAAATCAACAACAGCAACATGTCCTAGTGGACCTATGGAGAAATACCGAACATTCCTTTAAATTAATATTGTAGTAATTAAATAAAATTAGGCATTTGACCGTATTTGACGTCTTTGAAGATTGAAAACGAACTGAAAAGTGTAGAACTTACTCAATAAAGTTCCTCAGGTTGGGATGTTTCCACTGTTCTGACGTGACTAGGACTGAGAACACGGTGCTGAAAGTGTACAGATTCTTCCACTGAGAATATCTTCCCTGAAGTCCCAAGTCTTTCTTGTTCTTCCATAACTCGTATGTGAAAGACAGATCCACTATCGTCAGGTTTACATGAGGTTTTATTTTCTAGAAATATAATGTACAACACTCAAAAATACAAATATTTTATGCTAAAGTGCTCATAAAATCATAAAAGACGTCGGGAAGCGGCTGGTGAAAAAAACGGGAGACAAAAGGGCCACTGCCTTCCTCACACAAAGGATATCCCTCGCTATGCAGCGGGGGAACTCGGCAGCGGACAAAAAAAGTTCATGCCTCAACTGGGTAGGAGGAAGACTCAGTCACCGAGTTAATTTCTGTATAGGTCTAGCTGCTAACTTTGTTAATGCTCCTTTCCCCTTGGTTACGGAACCAAGTGAGAACTTGGTTTTCATTCGATTTTGTGTACGTTTTTTCTGGTCCGCGATAATTTTCGAACGTTTATGAGCTCAATTTTGATGAAATATATAGATATACGAGTAGAAGCTAACATGATAATGATGGTCAACGTAAAGATGCTGATTGCTTTTGAAAAGCTCATGGTACTTCCCAGCTCATTGTTTCCAAAAGGTCGTAAAGGGAAATTAGACCTTCAGTGTACATAGTTGTTTTGATGATTTCGAGTTTATTGTGACTGTTTTTCATTTCAGATCTTGCTGCTCTTCAGATCCTTATGAAATAACTTTGACTAGAGGTAAGTCAGCTAATACCTACAGATAGTAATTCCCATAAAGTATGTTGTTCGGGGCTTCTAACAATTAATTATTAATAAGTAAGGAGATATTTTTTTAGGCATACTACGGGATGGGCATGCTACGACACAGACCACATGTGTCTAATGTAGCAGTTGTTTCATTGCTACGAAATACAAACGGCGGTAGAACTATCATCTTTTTTTTTTGACACGATGTTTTTTGAGAAGATGATGTTTCACCGCCGTTTTTATTTCGAAGCAATTAAGCAGCTGCTACATTAGACTCGTGTGGTCTGTGTTGTAGTATGCCCAACCCGTAGTATGCCTCCTTTACCTCTTATGAGATAGACGAGAAGAGACACAATACTTCTCATTTAGCTGCTGGGTCAACACAAGAACACCAGCAAGTAACCCATGGAAATATTTGCAAACGAAAGACGAGTAAACATTTCTTGTTAAATGCATTTTTTTTTTTTTTTTTCATGTTTAGGTACACAAATGAGATGCGTATTGCATAGTCTTATTTTCCAAGCACCTAACTGACTTTATCTACAGGTCGATCCACAAACCTTTCCCTTGGCGTTGTTGCTTCTCAGATCCAGCTTATTGGCCCAATCCACACATATAGGTCTTGTGAAGTCATTGAACTCAAATGGAGTGGCTGTCAGTAGAAGCGCGATATCACTTCCGTAATTCCCCTGCTTGTCACTATAGCTGAACGGGACTTTGATTTCGGAAACCTAAAAAAAGTAATAATATTCAATAGTAGGTAACAATAATAATTAATAGGTACTTTGGTTTTTGCTCCAAGATGCTCAAAAAACGGAGAGAGGTTCTTTATAAAAAGTAGATCACAAGTCTCCAAGGGACCGAACCTCGAGAAACGTACGGTTTAGCGGCTATTTAGCCTCGAATTTGGGTTATTCTGGGCACATATTTTTTAAAAAGCCCAAAGGAGTTCACGGTTTTCAGGAGGTGAGTTTTCCAGCACAAGTCTCCAAGGGACCGAACCTCGAGAAACGTACGGTTTAGCGGCTATTTAGCCTCGAATTTGGGTTATTCTGGGCACATATTTTTGAAAAAGCCCAAAGGAGTTCACGGTTTTCAGGAGGTGAGTTTTCCAGCAAAAAAAGTTACATACCTAATTTTTAAAGAAAGTTTTGATTTTTTTCTACAAACATTATTCATACCTTGATCAGTAGGGACTCATTTTTCTTCAGTTTGGTGTTCCCCGGTAGAAGATAGAGCTCACTAGGCTCCCTTGTATAAACACAGTGGCCGGCTGATTAACAAGAAATGTTTACTCGTCTTTCGTTTGCAAATATTTCCATGGGTTACTTGCTGGTGTTCTCGTGTTGACCCAGCAGCTAAATGGGAAGTATTGTGTCTCTTCTCGCCCATCTTACGAGAGGTATACTACGAGATGGGCATGCTACATTTGCTACAACACAGACAACACTAATGTAGCAGCTGTTTCATTGCTACGAAAGATAAACGGCGATGAAACACTCATCTTCACGGAAGATATCGTGTCAAGTATCGACCTAGTCTAATGGAGAAAGGAATCATGTTATGTAAATAATTGTATGTAGTGTATGTAAATAGCAATACAATAAACTTGAATTGAATTGAATTAATTCAGGCTTGATGCCATTCTCATAAATGAAACAACTGCTACATTAGACACATGTGGTCTGTGTCGTAGCATGCCCATCCCGTAGTATGCCTCTCATCAGATGGGCGAGAAGATACACAATACTTCCGATTTAGGTGATCGCCCTAGTCTAATCCAGGCGTGATACCATTCTCATTCAGATAGCTGGATGGGGACTGAATGAGAACTTCAAAGAAGTGACGGACTTGAAATACGTGGATCTACCCGTGGTGTCTAATGAAGAGTGCTCCAAGCATTCTCCGGTCGGGTTCAAGAAGTTCTTCGGCTTCACCACCTTCTGCGCTGGATATACAAACGGTAAACTTAATCACCTCTTCCTCTTCTCCTTTTTCTTCGCCTTTTCCCATGTTCAGATGGGGCCGATGTTTGTCGTCGGCCTCTCAACCCTAACTAGGGTGATACTTTGGGCTGACATTTGGTTTGGGCTACAGATTTTACGAGTGGATGCCCTTCGCACTCAACCTTCGCTATTGATATAGCATAAGGAAATTTGGTCTAGTCTACTCCCTGTTTATAGTTCCCTAGCTCGGTGCTGATCTACTCTCTGTTTATAGTCCCTCAGCTAGACTCAATCACCAACACAATACTTACCTGCCTTGATGGTCAATACGCTCGCCTGATAATCAGGAGGGCGTGGCGTGGGTTCAATACGAGCTGAGGTATGGAATTTATCCCCAACATTGGCTTAGAATTTGGCCACAGTAATAGATAGTTATAGCCAATGTAGCCTACTCCTAGGGGAAAGAGACTCTTTAGTCCTATTTGAACGATGTAAATAAGCACTATTCATATCACATTGGTAGATAAGTAGATGTGAATTACTACTAGATAATATTGTTTACGAATATGTAATACCTGTTAACACTCGGGATTCATTTAATTCCGACTCACAATAATAGATAGTTATAGCCAATGTAGCCTACTCCTAGGGGAAAGAGACTCTTTAGTCCTATTTGAACGATGTAAATAAGCACTACTCATATCACATTGGTAGATAAGTAGATGTTGAACACCAGAGATCCCGGGTTCGATTTCCGGCTGGGTCGATGTTTTTTCGTCTCTGTGCTTGGAGTTTGAGGCGCAATCAGCCTCTTGAGGACAAAATTGAGTACCAGACTAAAAAGACTGATGATAAATGAGAATTAATAGTAAGGTAGGCACTTAGTAATGCTGTGATATCCATAAAAATTGTGAAAAAGCACTGCTTTTACCACAAAGAATTCATGATTTGATTTGAAATTTTCTTGTGGAAGTTGAGTTGTTATCCAGGAATTCCGCTATTCTGAATCCAAGTTTCCCTATTTTAAAGAGAAAAATAAAATTTGGTTTAACGCGTGAAAACTAGGTGGCGTTGTAGCGCTTGATCTAAAATAGGGGATTAGTAGGTACTTACTCGGTCTACATGAAACGTTGTTTCCACTCCACTTTCCACTCTCACCACACAGTGTAACATCACTCGATATGTTTGCCTTACTATTTTCCTTCACTCCAAAGTTGACCTGGTAATTCAGAGGGCACACGATCCCCAGTTCGGTTCCCGGATACCAGGAGATGTTTTTGGATTCGCAATCGACGGGGTAGCCGTTCTGGGTGCACTCGACCCAATCCTGATCCGACTGGCTCAAAATGGTCAGCTGAGGACACTTGGAGTAGGTTCTGGTCTCTGGAATAGTGAAGGATTTATAAAATCTTTTAGGATTCTCAAGAGCTATAGATTTCATTTTTCCTTAGTGTGTTAACACATAGTCGACCGGCCATCGATCGATGTCGACTGAACCGTCCACACTGCCTCGACACCATAGATTTACCTCGACGGTCTCTGGAATAGTGAAGGATTTATAAAATCTTTTAGGATTCTTAAGAGCTATAGATTTCATTTTTCCTTAGTGTGTTAACACATAGCCGACCGGCCATCGATCGATGTCGACTGAACCGTCCACACTGCCTCGACACCATAGATTTACCTCGATGACGAGGTAAATCTATGGATATGGACACATCTTGTACAACGCAAGTACATTTCCAATCAAGTTCAAGACTTTGGTTAGAGTGTAGGGGAAAAGGGCCTTTTAAAGTTTTCAGTCTGATGAAGAACATAATGGAATGAAGAAAAAGATCCACAAGATCTATAGGTAGATAAGTTATGTAGGTAACACTTACTCTTACAAAGTGGAAATTTGGAGACCGGTTTTTGATTCTTTCCCGTCACCCATACTCCCAGAGAACACGTCACCTTCTGGGGTTCCGGAGGAGAATACGAACTCGCACAAGAAATGTTCAGTTCTGAATCTTGGCTGCCACTTGTGCAGGTGGCACAATCTGGAACCAAAGGCACAAAGATATAAATGAAACACTTAATGCAAAGAGCATACGGCCTCCGTGATCCAACTCCCGGGGCTGAAATTCCCTGGTGACTTCATGTTAACTTAGAATGGAATAGAATATGACATAACTTGGTCAAATTTTGGGAACCAAAGGCACAAAGATATAAATGAAACACTTAATGCAAAAAGAGCATACGGCCTCCGTGATCTGACTCCCGGGGCTGAAATTCCATGGTGACTTCATGTTAAGTAACTTAGAATAGAATATGCCTTGTTTATCCTGATAGAACATATGAAAAGCAACATAACTTAGTCAAATTTTGGACTCTTTTCAAGTCTTTGTGTTTGTGCAAGGTCTATAAACGAAGCTCCTATTGATTGCAACCTCCGCGCCACGCCGCCTCGAGGTGACAAAAATTTCAGTAAGATGACTAAATTAATAAAACTAAGTTAGCTAAGTAGCAAAAATAAAAATATATGTCAAGGGGAACCAAAGGCACAAAGATATAAATGAAACACTTAATGCAAAAAGAGCATACGGCCTCCGTGATCTGACTCCCGGGGCTGAAATTCCCTGGTGACTTCATATTAACTTAGAATGGAATAGAATATGACATAACTTAGTCAAATTTTTGACTCTTTTCAAGTCTTTGTGTTTATGCAAAGTCTATAAACGAAGCTCCGCGCCACACCGCCTCGAGGTGACAAAAATTTCAGTAAGATGACTGAATTAATAAAACTAAGTAGCAAAAATAAAAATATATGTCAAGACTTTATTACTTACCTTTTATTGAGTAGAAGGTCGTGATTGTATTCGAGGGCATCGGACAAGAATAGAACATCCCCAGCATCCCTGAGAAATAAGATGTGGGTAGCTGGAATAAGCTGTACATGGAGTAACCACTGGTGTCATCATTTTCATAAGCTAAGGGAACGGCATACTGGGACAGCTTTTCGGCGGTCCTATCCTGCCTACTGGATGAGTTTCCAATCAATTCAATCGAGGACTTCTTGAGGACAGACTGAAGTTTGGCATTGCTCCCCTGAAAGCGTCCCATTGTTGTGTATTCATCTAACGGAGATCTTTTCGGATGGATGCCCTTGGTAGATCTTTTTATTTTAGTGCCATAACCGCCACTGTGAGCTTTATCCTTAGGGGATTTATTATCCTGATCTTTATCCTCAGGAGAACCATCATCTTTATCCTTAGGAGAACTATCATCTTTATCCTCAGGAGAATTAACTACAACGAATTCTTTAACTTGCTGTCTTCGGGAAAACCCTTTCACTCGATTATCGATAAACTCTACGTCTGCATGATGGTCATCGATTTTACGGCCGATTAATTTCGTCCGAATAGATTTCAAAAAGCTGACGAAAGCTTTGGCTTGACTTGAAGAAAGCTCGGACAAGTAGGCAATCAGTTGAGATATTTTTCTGATAAAACCGTTGCCTTCCGTCTCATTAGTGACGGGTTTCATGGAGGTAGTGATATCCGGTGTATTTGTTGTAACAATTGTTGAATTGGGTGTAACAACTGTTGGCTCTGTTGTAACGATTGTTGGCTCTGTTGTAACGATTGTTGGCTTTGTTGTAACGACTGATGGCTGTGGTGTAACAACTGTTGACTTTGGACTCTCCGTCGTATTTTGAGAAGGGAAATTAGGAGACAGAGTAGTGATTTTGTCATTGGGTGGAACGTTTGTCGTAGAAACAGTGTTGAGAGCTGTATTGTTGAGTGGTTGCTCTGTTGTAGCGTTGATAGGAAATGTATTGTTGTTTTTTTCTGTCGTAGGAATAATACTTGTTGTGGAGACGTTACTAAAGACTGTACTGTTTGGTGGGGCGTCTGTTGTTGTGTTGCTAGGAATGTTATCATTTCGTTGTAGTTGGGTCGTAGTTATTGTACTTGTGGTATTAATGGTAGCATTACTTGTAATCGAACCAAGAGTACTGACACTGACGATTGTAATGGAAGAACCTGGTTTATTTTGAACAAAGGTGGTTTTATTTCCGAGAAGCTTTTTCACACTGTCTTTCAGTCCTTGGATGTCGAGATTGAGTTTTCGAGGGCCAAATTCTTTATTAAAAAAACCGGGGATCTTTAGAAAGATGTCAGGCTTTTCAGTTAGAACAGCATTGGCCTCACTGGCGATATCTTCAGGAGTTGCTTTAGGTGCCTTGTTATTGCTGTTGAGCTGATTGTTTTGAACTTTTATGAACGCTGAAGAAGGGGTTATGAACCTGAAAAGAACACAGAAAATGATGTTCAGTATGATCAAGCGTATTGGGAGGCGCGGGAATGTCAAGAGTTCGAAGCGCCGCCCGGTCTATATTTACACGAAATATTTAGAGATTGAGCTTTTTTAACTACTTTCAGAAATAACACTGAGCTCCTTTTTAATTCTTGCTTACCCATTTTCATCAATATAAACGGTGAGCACTGTATACACGCTTAACACAAGGAAAGGTATTGAGAAAACGATTCCAACCAACATTTTCGATATTGGTTTGACAGTTCAGGGCGGCGGTAAACTTAACACTCAACGATTAGAAATAAAGTGAACAGGTTTTATTAAATTAAATGATAATAAAAAAACTACATGCCTCAGGTAGGTACTGAGTGGTGGTCTGTGCATAGGTATCTACTTAGACTTACCTATTGTGTAAAAAGTGAAAAAACCTTCGTTTGAGATTTTAGAGTTTACAATAGGAACTTCGTTTGTGAAACACCCACTGCACACAATAAGTACGAGTATCTACAAATATCTGGGTACTTAGTACCTACAGGATCGATTACATGTCCATGTCCATGCAACTTTCTTATTATTACCTATTTTTATTTTTTTTTTCCCCTTTCTTTCCCTGTTTTAAAGAGGTACCGATCGAAGCAAATGCTGAAAAGTTGTGTTTTTCTTAGGTAGCTAGAATAGTTAGCATGAAGTGTAGATCGTCTGCATTGTAAGCGCGAGTTCGATTCCCGCCAGGGTAGATTTTATCCTAAACAGATAAAGTTCGTTTTCGGCTATCTTCACTTTCGGGACGACCTTGACAGTTAAGTTCCCTCTTTCAAAGCTAAAAAAAGAGGATTCACATTTACTCACTCAAAAGGTTTTGAACCTAGTAAATTTGATCCAAGTACATAATAGAATACCCCCCAAAAGTTGATCCTGATAATAGGTACCCTGGTATTTTCTTTAGCATAGAAATAGATAAAAAAAAAAACTGGTGTGAACATCACACGACTTTCCTTATCCTATTAAATTATGCTTATTTGGGTGTTTTTCTATTGTTACCTTTACAATATCTCTAACCGTTTAGTCAGTATAGCTGAAAACCGCCAAAAGTGGTCGAAAACCGCCAAAAATCGGCCAAAATACCGCCAACCGCAGCACCTATGGAAACCAAAATTTTTGAGTTACATCCTTGTCACTTTTGTGGACTACATACCAAATTTCTCCTTTTTATAGGATAAGGAAAGTAAAAACTAGTCTTTTGCTTTTTTCTCACTTTGCTCATTGTTTCAGTTTGGAAAACAACGCTCTAAGCTCCAAGGTAGGTAGTAGGTAGGTACCTATCTATCATTGCCATTCAATTAGATGATTAGACAGACACTAATGTTACAAATAGATTCTTAATCACGGATCACATTGTTTTACTTATAAGTTGGTAAAATAGGGTATTAATTTCCGAGTTTCGTATTGGTATCTATATCTACCTATACCTAGGTACTTATTTTTGATGATGAAGTGAAGATAATAGACAAATAGACAACAGCTAGATGGTATGTACCTACCTACATTGTATAAATAGATTAGAAAACTGTGGTAGGCTGGTAGGTAGGTACCTATTACCTAATTACCTACTAAAAGTTAAAAAATTTCCTTTATTTTTTAAAAATTTTTTCCAAGTTTCATCAAAAAGGGAGAAACCGTTCGAAAAAAAAAAAAAAAAAAAAAAAAATGCGGAGAAAAAATAGAATCATGGATCGTGTGAACTTGGTGTGTGAAGTTTGTGAACATAGCGCACCATATTTTATGAACGATGTGCAGACGGACCGCCGTGAATGAAATGCTTAGTCGCTAACTTCACATTCAAAGGAAGAACTGAAAGCTGAAAGAAGGGGAAAAAAGTAAAAAAAAAAAAAAAACTTTTGGAAGTCTGGAACTTAGTAAGTTAGTACTGACAGTAGACACTTGGAACTTTTTTCTGTCAGAACACAGAATTACGTATTACGTTGGAGTTGAAGGAATATAAAGAAATAATTACCTAAATAAAATGAAAATTATTCTCTGAAGTTTATAGTAAATATTGTTTAATTTAGAAAGTTTTTCTCTATTTGTTCATTTAAAAAAACACCCAGCTTCCGTCACCACATTAAATGAAGAGAGCATCTCAAAGCAGACAAGCATATTATTATATTACCTACTATCAAGGACAAGAATAATCTCAATTAATCAAGGATCAACATTGGGCTGTCACCATGAACTTTATTTGCCTGGTAACTATCTTTACATTAATCAGTTCAATTGTTTGTGACAACTTTGTTGTAAGCCTGGACATAACTACAAAGACTCCAGCCCCTAGTGTTGAGACCAATCCAATTCCAGCTATGGATTATCATGAAATTGCATCCAAGGTTAAGCAAGTGGCCATCAATATTGATAAGTTTGTTGATATCCTTGTAGATATAATTAGAATGGGGGGCGAAGGTATAGATCCTATACATTTGCCAGATGTTACTGAAACTTTCAATGATAAAATTTTATTCTTTTATGTAGATGGTCAATTCCTTATGAGAAATGGAAGATTACACAATTTGAAATCAATTTCACGTCATGGAAATGCTACTCTTCACTATGACAAGTTTAAGCTTTTTATCAATACAGCATTCAGTTTTGATAGACTTGATTTTGATTATGACTTCATCAGTAAAATAGTGTCCATAGGACCTCAAGGGAATATGAATGGCAATGCTCAGCAATTAATTTACGAGGCAGTTTTTGTATACGACATATTTGAAAATAAACTATCACTGGACAAAACTTCTCTGACTGATGCCAATCCTGTTGATGTCCAGGTTCATGTTTCTGTTGTAATTGATTGGTTGGCAAATCCCATCATTAATTGGTTGTCAGATTTGTATGAGAATAAAATACTTCTAGAGATACAAATTGCAGTTGAAAAAATCATCAGAGACCATCTTCCTCATACTGAATTATTGTTTGCAAATAATTCATGAAAACATTATTGCTTCATAATTATTGAGGTTTCAGTATAATCCCCCTCATTTTTTACTTTCTATATATATATATTTAAAAAAAAAAAAAATCTCATTAACTAAGTAATTATTCTATTCTCCTAGTCTCTCCCCACCAAATTAAATTTGAATTCCTGGAAATTGCCATATTTTTAAGTAAATTTAACTTTCTTTAAGTTGCGGTGCCTTGTTATTGCTGTTGAGCTGATTGTTTTGAACTTTTATGAACGCTGAAGAAGGGGTTATGAACCTGAAAAGAACACAGAAAATGATGTTCAGTATGATCAAGCGTATTGGGAGGCGCGGGAATGTCAAGAGTTCGAAGCGCCGCCCGGTCTATATTTACACGAAATATTTAGAGATTGAGCTTTTTTAACTACTTTCAGAAATAACACTGAGCTCCTTTTTAATTCTTGCTTACCCATTTTCATCAATATAAACGGTGAGCACTGTATACACGCTTAACACAAGGAAAGGTATTGAGAAAACGATTCCAACCAACATTTTCGATATTGGTTTGACAGTTCAGGGCGGCGGTAAACTTAACACTCAACGATTAGAAATAAAGTGAACAGGTTTTATTAAATTAAATGATAATAAAAAAAAAACTATATGTCTCAGGTAGGTACTGAGTGGTGGTCTGTACATAGGTATCTACTCACAAAGAGAGAAAAAAACATCTCAGTGAACTATACTTCTTCCCATTGAGATACACATTAAACCAATAAGCACAATGAAAGTCATTGCAGGGAAGAATGTTTACAACTACTTTAATGACCTTTCTGTGAATAGGATGACTATTCCAGGCCTGTTACTAGGCCAAATCAGCAAAGACAAAACTTACATTATTCATGCAGTAAGAAATCTAGACAGTACAGAAGCTTTGGCTGAAGAACTCACCCAAGACATTGAAGAGTTCTCATGTACTCTCATAGATCATGTTCAGCAAGTGACACGTATGCTTCCTGGAGGAACTTATGTCCTGGGATTATTTTTCATTTGTAAGGAAAACATGATGGCTAGTACCAGTCATATTAATTCTATTCAGTCTCTGGTGAAAAAAATCAAAATCAATTTAAAAGAAGATGAAGCCAAATATTTCAACACTATCTTGCAGCACAACTTTACAACTGAGACAACCACCTGTGCACCAGTTGATAATTTGTCCAAAGACAGTATGTCAAGTGTGGAGTTCAAGAAAACAAATTGGTATCACATTCAGTGTTTCTTTGACTTCAATGACCTGCCATCATTGTATTTTTCAGAAGAAGTTTCTCTGAAATTACAATCAGATTTGGTGCTCAAAAGAGTGAAGACTGTCCTCAATGAATCCCTGTTTAGCCTGAATGGTTCATTCAGTGATCACAGTATACCTGTAAAATCTCTTGCAGGAAGCAGTAGCAGACCTCACTGTCCAAGTGTTATCCTTATGAATATACATCTACCATGCGAATTCCAAGACAACAATAACCGAGATCTTTACATTGAAAAATCTTTTGTGGCCAAAATAATATGCTCAGGTATTCTTGGAAGTAATGTTTATTTGAATGAAGAAGCAACTGTTGATGATGCAATTTTAGCTGTCAAAAATGACATCTTGAGATCTCTGGGTAGCAGAATTGAAATGCACTTGGATTCTCTTCTTGAAGGAGAAGTTAACTTTCAAGAAATGAGAACTGTTCATGAACCACCCAGGAGAATTCTTATTAATCTTCCGGACTTACAAGTGCAGCTTTCTGATTATTTATTCCCAGGTGAAAGTCTTTCAGAACTTTCTGAAGCTCTGGAATCATTGAGAGAACTTCTGGACATAGATATTAATCCCACTACTATTGAAAAGAACTTTGAAGGACCATCTGATGTCAATGAGGAGACTGCAGCTTTACCAAATACAGCCACAAGTCAAACTGATTCATCTGGAGCAGAATCTTCTTCTATAAGGATACCTTACAAGAAGATACTGATCTTATCTCTGACTGCTGTTGCAGTAGCTATTTTGTATCAAATTTTACGTAGTGGTGGTGGTACAGATAATATCTCTGATAAAACAAACACTTCTGAGGATATCAGAGCACTCAATAACTCTACTGACACTCCACTAGAAACTAACATCCCCTCCCTCTAAGACAATTTCCCGTACGATTGTATATCCTCAATTATGTAAATGTTTTATTCAAAATTACTAATATACTGCTGCCACAACTAATTTGCATTCCATTTCTACAACGTCTTGAACTATTTATTGACATTATTTTTCCATGTAAAAATATAAAAAATGTTAATACTTACTGATGTTTTTTAATCATTAAGTCCGAAAATAGTAAATAGATTATTACTTAGTTGTACAATAGAATATTAGTTGTGTAATTTTCAATCAGTAGGTGGTGGTTTTATTGGTGGCGATTACTAATATACTGCTGCCACAACTAATTTGCATTCCATTTCTACAACGTCTTGAACTATTTATTGACATTATTTTTCCATGTAAAATTATAAAAAATGTTAATACTTACTGATGTTTTTTAATCACTAAGTCCGAAAATAGTAAATAGATTATTAGTTGTACAATAGAATATTAGTTGTGTAATTTTCAATCAGTAGGTGGTGGTTTTATTGGTGGCGTTATTTGGGTGTTTTTCTATTGTTACCTTTACAATATCTCTAACCGTTTAGTCAGTATAGCTGAAAACCGCCAAAAGTGGTCGAAAACCACCAAAAATCGGCCAAAATACCGCCAACCGCAGCACCTATGGAAACCAAAATTTTTGAGTTACATCCTTGTCACTTTTGTGGACTACATACCAAATTTCTCCTTTTTATAGGATAAGGAAAGTAAAAACTAGTCTTTTGCTTTTTTCTCACTTTGCTCATTGTTTCAGTTTGGAAAACAACGCTCTAAGCTCCAAGGTAGGTAGTAGGTAGGTACCTATCTATCATTGCCATTCAATTAGATGATTAGACAGACACTAATGTTACAAATAGATTCTTAATCACGGATCACATTGTTTTACTTATAAGTTGGTAAAATAGGGTATTAATTTCCGAGTTTCGTATTGGATTGGTGGCGTTTTTTTCGTTTAATTTAGTATTATAGTCTTTTTCACTTCATAAAAAGAAAATCTTACCAATGCTATAATTGCTGTGCCATTTTATTCTAAATCCATCTCTTGTAAATTTTCAGAAATAATTTTACTGAATTCAAGACAGATTGTAAAAAAAGTACCTACCTAAAAAGGTAACAACTCACAGATACATAATTAAATAGGTATCTACTACTCATGTTAATTCAAACATTTTGTATGTAGTACATATTTGTACATTACAAACTTTATAGTAAATAGGTATTTTGTTTATTATCTACTCATAGTAATTTTTCATCATTATTTAATGTATTGTGAAATTATATTTTTGATTATTTTACTTAATGATATTTACTGTTGTTTGCTTTTTTTTCTAATTAAGAAATTGGTACAATTTGCATTTTCCAGCAGGTAGGTACCCCAAATCTGTAAAGATAGCTAATGAACTGAGCCCCAATTTGTTTCTTTCTTTTTACAGGGTTAAAAAGATAGTGTGTATTCATAGGAAATTTTGAGAGATTATGTCCCTAAAGAGTTATAAACAAATCCCTATTCACGTGGTAGAGGACCACCATGATGCTCTCCCTCATATTTATAGAAGTATGGGAGCAAGGTATTTACCCTTACATCACAATACCCTAGTGCATTTTGATTCACACCCTGATCTTCTTATTCCACAAAATCTCCAGGCAGACGACGTCACTGACAAGTACAAACTATTCAGTGAGCTCAGTATTGAGAACTGGATAATGCCTGCAGTGTATGCAGGACACTTTGATAAAATCATTTGGGTCAAACAGAAATGGTGTAATCAAATGGATAATGGAACTTACGTGTTCCATGTAGGTAAATGTGAAAAAACGGGAAAGATCAAGCTGACAGCTACCAATACTTATTTTGTAAGTGAGGTTCTATATGCACCACTTGAAGACCTGACTAATGTCAAGGAGGTCACTCTCATTGTTGTTACATTCAATGGTGGTACAACTGACAATGTTGATCAGATAAAACAACTACTTCGTCTAGAAAACGATTCCTATGTCCTTGACATTGATTTAGACTTTTTCTCAACACGAAACCCGTTTCAAGAGCTTTATAAACTAGCAAATTTGTATGACCGCTTAAAAACGATTTACAAGTGTGATATCCCAGACACAAAGGATAAAGAGAAACTCGTGGAGTTTGTGGAGTCTCGTACGAAACAGTTGGAGAGTTTGAAACTTTTCTTCCAAAATATAGGAGACGATAAGATGAAGGATTTGTTTGACGAAGTGACATACGCACAGCTGACGGATCTAGTGACTCAAGTATCTAAATATTACACTATCGTGGATTGGGAGTTAATACATGATGCAGGCTGCACTTGTGATGACTTGGACAGATCACTACCTCATCATGTTACTCAGCAGTCACAATTAGTCCCTCTCATTGACGCCATGTTGACATTATGGTTCTCAGTAGCAGATCAAGCTAAACCTCCTGTCCTCATTACAATATCTAGATCAAGTGAAGACGATTACTGTCCTCCAGAACAAGTAGACTTGATAGAGAGCCACGTGCTCAATATTCTGAGGAAGCAATATGACACCAGCGAGCTTCATCTTCATTATCAAGATGATACTGAAAGTGAATGAAATTCGCGCACCTAATGGTCAACATTTTTGTTTTTTGAACGAAAAAAAATCTCAATAGTTATTTTTATTATTTAAATCCACAACTTTTCGCTGAGCGTTCATTAGATGTCACATCTATGATCTATTCATTAGTACAATGCTTCTGAGAATATGACAATGAATATGTTGTACATACCTTCTTTCTTCAACAACTTTGCAATGTACCTAGTTCTATGTTCGTAACGGCCTGTAGAGGTGTCCTATCCACTGTCTGTAGAGGTGTCCTATCTACTTGTGCCTTCTTTCTTCTAAGGTTTTCCAGATTTGTCTTTTTTCTCCTACTAGTTGAAGTACCCTCTCGTTGCTCATTCTAGTTACACATACAAAAAACATTGAAATTAATCCTATTTGACGCTAGCTGTTCTCATTACCTACTCATACTCTAGTAATATTTCACTCTTTACTCATTATTCTAGTAATATTTTCAAAATTTGGGTTCTTTTTATCTAGGGAGCAAACATCTTTCAGATATGGTCATAACTCATAATGGTAATGAATTACAAAAGGTCTGAAATTCAAATATGTATAGATATCTTTATTTCTAATAATAATTGGTAAAAACTAAAGAAGAGATAAGTTAGACTATATAAAATTAGGCATAGATAAATGATTCTGAACAATCGTACATTGCCCTCGAATTGCTAAAGCTTGCAAGTCATGAGACAATTAATGTTTGAAAAGTACTAGTGGCATGGATGAAAGCATTGGATCCTGCATTAAAAGCAAAAGTCACACAGAAATAATGTACACCTATGTAGCTGCCAGTAAATGAACAATATTTATTCAAGGAAATTCTCAACTGGACATTCTTACAATATGATATTAATTTAAAGCTTTCTATATACTTTTTCAGTTTTAAAATATGAGGAAAGATAAAATTGTTCCTACCTATTCTGTACCCCTTTAATAAGCTAGTAGGTACTTTTTTTTGTTACTTAAATTAAGTTGCAGATATACGAGTATAAATAAATCTTATCTTATATTATAAGAACAAGATCCATTCACTCATTCACAGTTCACATTTCATAGTTCACACACTGATCGCTCTATCTCCAGAACCACAACACCTAGAAAGCTGAAATTTGGTAGGAATATTCCTTTTATGGTCTAGGTGTGCAATAAGAAAGGATTTTGCGAAAATCTAAACCGATCCTGAGATATGATCAATTTTTGATCGCTAAAATAACCATAAGAAATACACAGAGTGCAGAGACTGAGGGAGAGAAAACTTTTCCTCGCTCGCCTAATATTGAGTTTCGTTTATGTTTTTAGTTTGATAAAAATACAAGTTCGGCCATGCCTTTTCCACAAGCTTGGCCATGCCTCGGGATGAACTAGCGGGATTCCGGAGCGAAGCGACGGAATTCAGCTAGTAAATCTTATATTATAAGAACGAGAACTCATTCACATTTCACACACTGATCGCTCTATCTCCAGAACCACAACACCTAGAAAGCTGAAATTTGATAGGAATATTCCTTTTATGGTCTAGGTGTGCAACAAGAAAGGATTTTGCGAAAATCTAAACCGATCCTGAGATATGACCAATTTTTGATCGCTAAAATCACCATAAGAAATACACAGAGTGCAGAGACTGCGAGAGAGAAAACTTTTAGTTTGATAACTATACAGCTAACAGGGAGCGCGCAGCGCGACCGTATTTTTTATTTTCTACAAGTTTGGCCATGCCTCGGGATGAACTAGCGGTATTCTTTCTTCAACAACTTTGCAATGTACCTAGTTCTATGTTCGTAACGGCCTGTAGAGGTGTCCTATCCACTGTCTGTAGAGGTGTCCTATCCACTTGTGCCTTCTTTCTTCTAAGGTTTTCCAGATTTGTCTTTTTTCTCCTACTAGTTGAAGTACCCTCTCGTTGCTCATTCTAGTTACACATACAAAAAACATTGAAATTAATCCTATTTGACGCTAGCTGTTCTCATTACCTACTCATACTCTAGTAATATTTCACTCTTTACTCATTATTCTAGTAATATTTTCAAAATTTGGGTTCTTTTTATCTAGGGAGCAAACATCTTTCAGATATGGTCATAACTCATAATGGTAATGAATTACAAAAGGTCTGAAATTCAAATATGTATAGATATCTTTATTTCTAATAATAATTGGTAAAAACTAAAGAAGAGATAAGTTAGACTATATAAAATTAGGCATAGATAAATGATTCTGAACAATCGTACATTGCCCTCGAATTGCTAAAGCTTGCAAGTCATGAGACAATTAATGTTTGAAAAGTACTAGTGGCATGGATGAAAGCATTGGATCCTGCATTAAAAGCAAGTCACACAGAAATAATGTACACCAATTACTTTCAGATGTAATTAGTAATTGGACCTTCCAATTCCTAATTACTTCCTGATGTAATTGTAATTGTGATTACAATTTCATTTAACACATTGTGTACGAAGCATAAAAACACGAATTAGCGCTAGGCACGGAGCCCTAATTTGAGTAATTTCTGGTGTGATCCATTTATTGATCACACCGGACATAGAGCACAACTATATTTTATTTTGCTGACACCAGAAGAAACTAAAACTAAGCATCATGTACTGCATCAAACCACGTAGAGTATAGGTCTCCAATATAATCCATTTTTGTATCACGGGCCTTAGATTGAAGGAAGTCTCATGATACAAAAGTGGATCACACCGTACCACCAGCATAGTGACTGTGATACAAAAATGGATCACATCGTACACAATGTGTTAATGTAATTGGTAATTGATGGACCCAATTTCAATTACTCTCAAAAGTAATTGTAGTTGCAATTACAATTACATTTAAATGTAATTGTAATTGCGATCTCAATTACAATTACATGTAATTGTAATTGTAATTTGTAATGGGAATTACTTTTTTAACAACTCTGCTATACAGCTAACTGGGAGCGCGCAGCGCGACCGTATTTTTTATTTTCTACAAGTTCGGCCATGCCTTTTCTACAAGTTTGGCCATGCCTCGGGATGAACTAGCGGTATTCCGGAGCGAAGCGACGGAATTCAGCTAGTATGTAATATGTAAAACCAGCAAGTATTATTTCAGTTGAAGATGTTTTCTTTTCTACTGTCTACTAAAATATATTGTTAAAGAACTGATTGGAAAGTAAAAAAGTATGAAAACAAGAAGTTTAAGTTTAAAATAATTCAAAGTGATATCAGACAACATTAGTCACAGGAAAGTTATTTTAATAACACCTATAGACAACATTAGTCACAGGAAAGTTATTTTAATAACACTTATAGACAACATTAGTCACAGGAAAGTTATTTTCATAACACTAATTGGGTGAAATGATTTATGATTAGCTGTAGTGAAAATACAATGATTTTTTTATATATATACCTATATAATATTTCAAGATGGGTATTTGGGTTGTTTGTCACTGCACAGGAAAGTTATTTTCATAACACTAATTGGGTGAAATGATTTATGATTAGCTGTAGTGAAAATACAATGATTTTTTTATATATATATAATATAATATTTCAAGATGGGTATTTGGGTTGTTTGTCACTATGAATCATAATATCACAAATATCAAAGTGTAGTGTTTAAAGAGCTTCAAGTTTTCGAACTTTCTGCATCTTACTTGTGTTGGATAAGTTTTCTTTGCTTGGACTTGAAGTAGGAGATTCACTAGGTGGTACTGGAAAGTCATTTAGTAGTTTACTAAGAGGTGATGGAGCCACATTGTTAGCTAACAGTTCTGCAAGCTCATCCTCTAACTCAAGTTCATCAACAGTAGGAGACAGAGGACTTCCTATGCTTTCTTTGATCTCATCATGTTGTTCTAACATGTCCTTGACTTCATCCATAGTGTCTGCCACATTATCAGCAGTAGTGCCAGCCTCCTGGAAGGTTGACTTGAGTGCTGCTAGTCCATACTTGTAAGACTCAACTACTCTGTTGTTACTTTCTGCATCTCTTACATTATCCAGAAGACACTGGATATTTTCTAGGGACGCAGCTTGCTTGTCTATCCTCTTTTCCAGATCTTTTTTCTTTCTCAAACAGTTCTTTGCACTTTGTCTCATTCCTTTCTTTAAAAAAGCTTTAGCTTCAAGAATCAGTTCTTCCTTTTCAGACTCTAATTTCTCAATACTTTTGGAAAGTTTATTTTCATTATATTGGAGAGAATAGATGGCAAGTTCTTGTTCTGTCATAGGTTTGGCTTTGTCACCAGGTTCAGCTAACTTGACTAGTTGTGTTTTGTTATCATTCGGATCAATCATAGTGACTGCCATTCCAGTGAGGTGTAACCAATGGATATACAAATTAAATGAGGCTGAGTCTTCAGATTTTGCTATTTTTTGTCGTAATTCTTCAAAAGCAAAAACTTTTCCACAGACATGAGCTTCATTGGCTGTTGAGAGCAGACTCTCTGATTTTTTCTGTAAACAAAATTATCATTAAAATTATTTTTTCATTAATCAATTGTTAAATATTTAAAGTAGATTTATTTATTAAAACTGGACCCAGCTAATAACACTCCTCTCTACATTAATCCTTTGTTAAATGCATCCTACAACTCAAAAGTAGGATACTGCATATTACTTTATACTTAACCAAAGGAATAGGTAAGGGAACTTAAAGGTCAATGCTTACCTTGATGGCAGGTATGTGGACATATTCCTTATTATCTAACACTTCTACATCATTCTGTTCATAGCCCATGGTTTGTTTGATTTTACTGAAAGACCAGTACAGTGGATTTACAACAACAGTCTGTACTGCCCATTTCTTCCAACTTTGACCAGGAGTAGATTTTAGAAATTCTTCTTTTGTTCTTACATCACCACTCCTGAAAGAAGAACAAACAATGATTAGTTAGTAGAGAGGGAGAAACAATTTGAATGTATGTATTATTAAACTGCTCTGATACAGAGGTGCCATACAATACAGCATAAAATTAATCACATAATATTTTCCTTTTCCCTGAGTTATGTTTTTCTTTAATGGAGATAGAGGGTCGATTGACGTTGATGGAGTACATGTCTATGAATAGCACCCATCCTTACACTTCATTGTTGAACAATTGCCTACCTAAAAAAAATACAAGAAAATTGACAAACTATTATGATACAGAGGTGCCATACAATACAGCATAAAATTAATCACATAATATTTTCCTTTTCCCTGAGTTATGTTTTTCTTTAATGGAGATAGTGAGTCAATTGACATTGATGGAGTACATGTCTATGAATAGCACCCATCCTTACACTTCATTGTTGAACAATTGCCTACCTAAAAAAATATAAGAAAATTGACAAACTATTAGTACATGTCTATGAATAGCACCCATCCTTACACTTCATTGTTGAACAATTGCCTACCTAAAAAAATACAAGAAAATTGACAAACTATTATATTCTACATGTCTATGAATAGCACCCATCCTTACACTTCATTGTTGAACAATTGCCTACCTAAAAAAATACAAGAAAATTGACAAACTATTAGATTAGAAAATGGCTTGTTGGTATGTTTTTATAGAAAGATGAGCCTTATTACACCATGTTCAAAATCACATTAAAAGGAACTTACATGATCAGATCTTTTACAATGTTTGCTGTGCAGTAGGGAATACGTCTATTTCTAGTGAAAGCAGTATTGAGTTCTTGGATTGTAAAGTAGCCAACATTACTGCAAGCTTCTTGAATCAGATCTTTCCAGAATTTCATTTTGACATCATAGAATATTGGATTCACTTCCCGGTCTCTGAATGGAGCAAACAAGGCATTCATTCTAGTCTCATCCTTCCAACATTCGGGATGTTCAAACACATATTTGGACTTCTTGCCATCCATACTGTTGGCTGTTTTAGAACAAACTTAGTTCATATCATTAAATACACTGGTAGAATAAAAAAATTGAACAGAGTAAATTTAAATGTTCTTCTTTGTTCTCAAGACAAACGTTTTTCACCCTTTTTCACTGGTTTTATCAAGGAAATAGAAAAAACTAAAAAATAAAATTCAATAAATTTAATGCAAACAACAAACAAATCAGGTGAGATGAGGTAGAAAAATCGTTGTGAAGTACCTGGTAGAATAAAAAATTGAACAGAGTAAATTTAAATGTTCTTTTATGTTCTCAAGACAAACGTTTTTAACCCTTTTTCACTGGTTTTATCAAGGAAATAGAAAAAACTAAAAAATAAAATTCAATAAATTTAATACAAACAACAAACAAATCAGGTGAGATGAGGTAGAAAATCGTTAAGTACTAAAAATCGAGGGGAGGGAAATGGAATGATGCGCTAACTTCACAACTGCGAAGAACGTTTCACACGATGTCCCCTTTGATACTCGGTACCCATGGCGGGGAGGGGGACGAAGTGATACGCTAACTTCACAGCAAACTTTCCCGAAACAGTACGGTACCCAAGGCGGGGAGGGGGACGAAGTGATACGCTAACTTCACAGCAAACTTTCCCGAAACAGTTGGAAAGACCATTTCACACCATGCTCATTTCAAAACTCGGTGTCTCGAAATTACTACTGAAACACGCAGACTGACCGCATGTAAAGGTACCTACTTTTCTTTTCGTTCCGTTTCGTCGTTTTTTTTCCCTTACATCAGAATCCTTTTTTTTTAATAGCCACAAGATCAAGTTACGTTTTGCTCAGGACTAAAACGATGATCGTACAACAAATGAATGGTCCAATATCGATGACGATTTTTCTTGGACGACCATCGCATCGTGACAATTGTCCCGAGCAAAACCTACCTAGGCTACTCATCATATGAAATTTGGGGCTAGAAAGAGACTAAATAGGAAAATAGGTACAGCAATAAAACTCCAGAAGCACAATCCCTTTTAGGGTATATTTTTACTTTATTTTGTCTCCACAAATAGTCTAACCTCTAGACCAGTGGTTCTTATCTTTGCCCGCGGACCAAAGTCGTCCACCATTTGGAAAGTTTCACTTTAGACCTGGATTAGAATATTCGTATTTTCCTTTCCGAATTTCCCTTCTTCTGAAACTTCGTTTCCCCTCTTTTGGCGTGCTCCTGTACTAATAGGAAATCCAAGTTGGCGCACTATCGGAATCGTTTCGTCTCCGAAAGGAATTAACGTTAATAACAACTAACAACCTAAAACTAAGCATAAGAGCGGTTTTCATCCTAAAGTACAGGTTTCTAAACCAGTGCCGAACTTTTTCCCTCTTCAATCGAGTTTTTAAACCAAGCCTCTTCTACACGCTATGGTCCAAGAACATAAACGATTCAATATGAATGTAATAATAACTAACAACCTAAAACTAAGCATGAGAGCGGTTTTCATCCTAAAGTATAGGTTTCGAAACCAGTGCCGAACTTTTCTTTCCCCCTTCAATCGAATTTTTAAAAGTCCAAGCCTCTTCTACACGCTATGGTCCAAGAACATAAACGATTCAATATGAATGTAATAATGGTAATAGGCTAACAGATATCCTGGTTACTGCTTCTAAATGTTTTGTATAAGGGGACGACCACATCTGAGGTCTAGTAGTTTAGAGCACTAACTTACGATCCGATGGGATTGGATCTGAAATGCCACCAGGGGAAAAATCCAAACGAATTTTTCCATTTTTATTTTCCGGTCCCCATCTATTCATTAGTACAATGCTTCTGAGAATATGACAATGAATATGTTGTACATACCTTCTTTCTTCAACAACTTTGCAATGTACCTAATTCTATGTTCGTAACGGCTCAGTATACAAGTCTCAACAGCTAAAGGTGAGTAACTCGTACAGTTTAGTTCATCATCATCATCCATCATCATCATCATCATCATCATCATAACTATCAATCTTCAGATTGGTTTGTAGTTCTCCACGCTCTTCTATCAGAAGTCTTCCTCTTCAAACTCTTCATTTCAGTGTATGATTGACATCCGGAGTATTCCACTATTTTGATTTATGTAGCTCAGTTGGAGTTGTCCTCTGCCTTGATTTCCTTGCCTTATGTACACCTATGTAGCTGCCAGTAAATGAACAATATTTATTCAAGGAAATTCTCAACTGGACATTCTTACAATATGATATTAATTTAAAGCTTTCTATATACTTTTTCAGTTTTAAAATATGAGGAAAGATAAAATTGTTCCTACCTATTCTGTACCCCTTTAATAAGCTAGTAGGTACTTTTTTTTGTTACTTAAATTAAGTTGCAGATATACGAGTATAAATCTATTCTGTACCCCTTTAATAAGCTAGTAGGTACTTTTTTTTGTTACTTAAATTAAGTTGCAGATATACGAGTATAAATTGTTCCTACCTATTCTGTACCCCTTTAATAAGCTAGTAGGTACTTTTTTTTGTTACTTAAATTAAGTTGCAGATATACGAGTATACATAAATATGTAATAAAACCAGCAAGTATTATTTAAGGAAAAGAAGAACGAACTAGAATCTAGAACTCAAAAGTTTTTTTTATCAATCCAAAAGTTACAACTTTCATGAAAAAGATCAAAATTATAATTTATAAAAATAAAAATTGAAATCCACAAATCACGGTCAGAGTTCAGAACTCAGACTCAAGTCCAAGTTGAGAACCCCTGGTTCACTCAAATCGTTGAGAATGCGATAACTTCACATCAATAAAAAGGTATCGTGTGTAAAAGCCCTTTTAATTTGTCTACTCTGACTCATACAATCCTCCTCCCCATACACGAATCATATTGGTGTGACTCAGATATGCTGAATACAGCAGCCGGTTTACAGTAGAGATATTTGCTGATTGCTCAGGCAAGATGTGGGCAGGGATATAATTGGAACCTTTGGCAAATATGGGTACATACTCATACAATCCTCCTCCCCATACACGAATCATATTGGTGTGACTCAGATATGCTGAATACAGCAGCCGGTTTACAGTAGAGAGATTTGCTGATTGCTCAGGTAAGATGTGGGCAGGGATATAATTGGAACCTTTGGCAAATATGGGTACATTGTTAACTAGGAAGTAGAAAGTGAGACCTGAAATGGAGAAGACTCATACAATCCTCCTCCCCATACACGAATCATATTGGTGTGACTCAGATATGCTGAATACAGCAGCCGGTTTACAGTAGAGAGATTCATGGGTACATTGTTGACTAGGAAGTAGAACGTGAGACCTGAAATGGAGAAAAGACGTACGGGAGCCTTATTAGAAAACCAAAAGAAAGAAAGGGATTTTTATTGTGTTAAGCATAAACGCTTGTCACAAATGTCTTTCCCCGCTAAATACACTACACTAAATTTTCTGCCTTGACTTTGACTCGAACCACCAACCTCCAGATCCAGAGTCCACCGTGTTAACCACTACACCACTGAGGTTGGTGTCTTATTAAAAAACCTTGTAAATAGCCATCGGCGATAGCACGATGAATACAACAGTGCCCAATGAAAGACTAAAGTTATTGACAAAAGCTGGGAATTGACTATCAAGTAATTTTCCTCAAAACATCGGGACGCATCATGCTCATTAGACTACTCATTTTGAACTACCAAGGGAGCACTTATGGTTTTAAAGTTTTACCATGGAAGCGAGTAGTATCACTCCCCAAATAGTCATATCTTACTCACCTTTATTATTAGGCACTGGATCTTGGACAAGACGAACCGTTCTGAATCCTATGGTCACAGTTTTAATTTTCCTCAAAACATCGGGACGCATCATGCTCATTAGACTACTCATTTTGAACTACCCAGGGAGCACTTATGGTTTTAAAGATTTACAATGGAAGCGAGTAGTATCACTCCTATTTTCCTCAAAACATCGGGACGCATCATGCTCATTAGACTACTCATTTTGAACTACCCAGGGAGCACTTATGGTTTTAAAGATTTACCATGGAAGCGAGTAGTATCACTCCCCAAATAGTCATATCTTACTCACCTTTATTATTAGGCACTGGATCTTGAACAAGACGAACCGTTCTGAATCCTATGGTCACAGTTTTCGACAGCTTGAAATCTTTGTAAGTGATCAGGACATTCAAATTGTAGAGAGGCTGATCTCCATACCCATTGGGCCACCACAGCTTGACCAAGTTCTGAAAAATGGACAAGACGAACCGTTCTGAATCCTATGGTCACAGTTTTCGACAGCTTGAAATCTTTGTAAGTGATCAGGACATTCAAATTGTAGAGTGGCTGATCTCCATACCCATTGGGCCACCACAGCTTGACCAAGTTCTGAAAAATAGGAAATAAATTCCGTTCAATTCTCGCCCGGGGCAGATTTTATCCTGAACTGATAAGGTTCGTTCTCGACACAGTTTTAGACAGCTTGAAATCTTTGTAAGTGATCAGGACATTCAAATTATAGAGAGGCTGATCTCCATACCCATTGGGCCACCACAACTTGACCAAGTTCTGAAAAATAGAAAATAAATTCCGTTCAATTCTCGCCCGGGGCAGGTTTTATCCTGAACGGATAAGGTTCGTTCTCGCAACGCCTAGCTTTCTCCTGTCCTGTCTTCCTTCTCTCTTCGCTTTCGGGACGATAAGATCTTAGCAGTACAGTTCCCTCTGTCAAACCTCTTGGAAAAAAAAAACTGCTAGGATGAGCCTGAAAAATCCTTTACAGTTACATAAAACCTGATCTATGGTCGGCTATTCTGGCCAATGTACTTTCTGGGTGATATCAATAAAAAAAGAGATTTTTTAAAGAGGTTTGATAGAGGGAACTGTAACTGCTAAGGTCTTATCGTCCCGGAATCGAAGAGAGAAGAAAGACAGGATACGAGAAAAACCAGCCGTTCTGAGAACGAACATTATCCGTTCAAGATAAAATCCACCCCGGGCGGGAATCGAACCCGCGACCTAGCGCTTACAAGGCAGACGCGCTACCAACGACGCTAACTAGGCTGGCCAAAAAAAGGGGGGAAAGAATAATTAAACGAATAAATAAACAATAATCACCTTTTTCACAAACATTCGTTTCTTCACGATCACCACATCCTCCTGAGTGTTCGTCTCATCCTTTTTCACCTCCATGTAACCAGAATCACCTTTTTCACAAACATTCGTTTCTTCACGATCACCACATCCTCCTGAGTGTTCGTCTCATCCTTTTTCACCTCCATTGAAGTGTCGGTATATACCAGTCTCTCTTCCACATTCAATGTCCCGTCCATTTTCACCTCCATATCGACATGTCTCACACTCATAGAGGTATGAAGAAACGCGCTAATATCTACACGCCACGCCTGGTCTGTTTCATACACATTTGTAGATACGTGCTGCAGAGACAGGTTGTTGTAGCATTGCAACGAGACTTTTTTCCTGGAAGTTCAGGGTAGAATGGTAGAGATTGCCCCAAGCAATAAATTCGCCTTTTTTAAAAAAAGAAGTTTGATAGAGGGAACTGTAACTGCTAAGGTCTTATCATCGCGAAATCGAAGAGAGAAGAAAGACAGGATACGAGAAAACCATCCGTTCTGAGAACGAAGATTATCCGTTCAAGATAAAATTGTAGATACGTGCTGCAGAGACAGATTGTTGTAGCATTGCAACGAGACTTTTTTCCTGGAAGTTCAGGGTTGAATGGTAGAGATTGCCCCAAGCAATAATTTCGCCGTTTGTTTGTGATTTCTTGCAGTGTCGAATAGGCAATTTTCTTGGCAGTGCCAAAAGATTTATTCCCATCGTACCTATTATTCGTAACTTTGTGGTATGTTATCAATGTTGTATTGTGCTTTTCTGGATTATTCCAAGGATTGTGTTCTTTTCCGGATTATTACTGCTAAGGTCTTATCATCGCGAAATCGAAGAGAGAAGAAAGACAGGATACGAGAAAACCAGCCGTTCTGAGAACGAAGATTATCCGTTCAAGATAAAATCCAATCCGGGCGGGAATCGAACCCGCGGCCTAGCGCTTACAAGGCAGACGCGCAACCAACTAAGCAAACTAGGCTGGCATCTATTTCGCCTGCGGCCTAGCGCTTACAAGGCAGACGCGCTACCAACTAAGCTAACTAGGCTGGCATCTATTTCGCCTTTTGTTTGTCATTTCTTGTATTTATGTACATTTAATTATAAACAATAAAGTGCCATGCCTATCTCACGCACACGGAAAGCAAAGGAAGAGTCTAAATAAATAAATGAAGGTGAGTCGACCTCGTTTGGAAGGTAGCACCTGCCTTGTAAGCGCTAGATCGCGGGTTTGATTCCCGCTCGTGGCGAACTTTATCCTAAACTGATAAGGTTCGTTCTTGGAACATCTAACTTTCTCCTCTCCTATTCTCTTTCTATCTTCGATTACGGGACGGTAAGATCGCCGTTGTTACAGTGTCCTCTATCAAACCTTTTGAAAAAAAAGGCTTTATTTCAAATGGCACTATGGTTCTCACTATTTCTTTCCGAGGTCCGTAGCCGGGGAATAATTGAAAAAAAAAAAAAACTGGAGAAGGACATCAGTAGATTCGATAGGTTATTTTTGTTTCTTTTGGTTTCAACATTGTTTTACATAGCTTGTTTCTTTCGGTTCCAACTTACCAAATGCCCATGGAAGGGAAAGCAGGACCCCAATCCCAAGCGAAAGACGCCTGCATTTTCCGCAATAGATTGACGTGACACTCTCCGTTGAATTGGGGAGGGGTGCAGTCTGGGGGAACATTGTGCGAGAGAGAATGGGACAAACGCAAAGCTTCACTGATGGGAGAGTAAATGCGAACAGTGACCGTGTTCTGAAAATAAATCAGTTGAAATAGTTTACTTCTTTTAATTTATTTCTCACAAATATAGAATAGAGCAGGGCTGCCCTACTGGTCGATCGCGGATTGATTTCAAGTCGATCGCGACTAGCACACCCAGCAGTGTTTGAATCTGCCAATATGATCTTACACACTAGTTTACTTCTTTTAATTTATTTCTCACAAATATAGAATAGAGCAGGGCTGCCCTACTGGTCGATCGCGGATTGATTTCAAGTCGATCACGACCAGCACACCCAGCAGTGTTTGAACCTGGCAATATGATCTTACACACCCGATTACTCCAAACTTGTGGACCAAATTCAGAGTCAAGTCTCTCATTAGATAAGTCGATCACCTGTATTGAAAATTCAAGTCGATCTTTCTCTGAAAAGGTTTTGGGCACCCCGGGAATAGAACATATTCAGAGTCAAGTCTCTCATTAGATAAGTCGATCACCTGTATTGAAAATTCAAGTCGATCTTTCTCTGAAAAGGTTTTGGGCACCCCAGGAATAGAACATACTCGTACCTTGATTATCCTGCTGGGACAGGACTGAAAAGTCCCTTTACCCCCCGTAATCTACTACCAACTAAGCTAACTAGGCTGGCTTCATAGTGGAAAATTGGCCACTGCTCCGTTCAGTTTTCATTGCATCATTTGGAGTAGAGACCAATTTTCCAATGGTCTGATTTCCCGGAAAATACACCCAACAATGTTTCCGCCTAATAACATGGACCTCACCCAGCCCGAGTAGGACCGGGAAATACCAGCAGCATGCGATTGCCCAGGTGGTCACCCATCCGTATACCAATCACGCGCAACGTTGCTTAACTTACTGTGTCCGAGCCCAAAGCCTCTCCAAACTGGATCGTGCCCTAAGCTAGCCCCAAATGCCCTAGGACTAAAAACAGAGTGAACCTGAGAGCAAAAAGCATAGAGTTTTTTGGTCAGTTCTATGCGATTTGAAGTCGTCACTCTATCGTCACTTCCGTCTACCTGCGCGATTCTCCATGCGCTATGCTCTACAGAATCAATAAGTACAAATCACTCACTTTTGTTTGCATTGGTAACAGTCCATTCTGCCTTTGACAAGTCAAGATTGCGCTATGCTCCAATTACTCAATTAGTACAAATCACTCACTTTTGTTTGCATTGGTAACAGTCCATTCTGCCTTTGACAAGTCAAGATTTCGACATGAATACTCCTTCAAGCCAGAAACCAGGAAGAAAGCACTCAGAACTTTCAACATATTGAAAACACTCTATAGTTCACTGTTGTTAAAATGTTCACATTGTTCACGGTAACATAGTTATTTAGTTATATTTCTACAAACGTTCTACCTACTTCCTTGTTATAGTTCTACATGATTTTTGTTCTGTCAGTTAAGTTATATTTCTACAAACGTTCTACCTACTTCCTTGTTATAGTTCTACATGATTTTTGTTCTGTCAGTTAAATTCAGACTTGGATTGATGAAAATATTTCCGTTTGGACCTAGACAGTTAGAAAAAGGTAGGTATATTAATTTGAACATAACAGTCTCAGTGCTTATCAAATCTATTAACCTTATCGTTGAACTATTACTAGTTCTCGATCCCGATTATTATACAAAAACAATGGATAGAAAAAAATAAAATTTATAACCAGTGGATCGACGTTAGACTGGTTGGTCACTGAAGGTAAGCAACAGCGAGCGTGGTTGGTATAGAGAATCGAGCCAAGCCAAAAAAAAAAATAGTCTCGGAAAGGATCGGTTAAAAATTCACTCACTGTCAAGGAACACAATAACCTAATTGTTACTCTAGTAACACACACGCATTACGAGTAGGTAGAGATGCACTTATTGAGCAGAAAAATATGTAGAATGAGGGAATCGTTTATTGTCGATTGTGTAAGAGCTACCTACTGACCGAATGAATGAGATAATCAAATATGTTTGTCCAATTAATGTAGGGTGGAGAGTAGAAACTCGTAGTTTTCACATTTGATAAACAAAAAACAGTGTCGAATAGGCAATTTTCTTGGCAGTGCCAAAAGATTTATTCCCATCGTACCTATTATTCGTAACTTTGTGGTATGTTATCAATGCGAAGGAAGACAGGATAGGAGAAAGCCAGCCGTTCCGAGAACGAACATTATCCCATCAGGATAAAATCCGCCCCGGGCGGGAATCGAACCCGCGGCCTAGCGCTTACAAGGCAGATGCACTACCAACTAAGCTAACTAGGCTGGCTTCATAGTGGAAAATTGGCCACTGCTCCGTTCAGTTTTCATTGCATCATTTGGAGTAGAGATCAATTTTCCAATGGTCTGATTTCCCGGAAAATACACCCAACAATGTTTCCGCCTAATAACATGGACCTCACCCAGCCTTAGTAGGACCGGGAAATGCCAGCAGCATGCGATTGCCCAGATGGTCACCCATCTGGATACCAATCACGAGCAACGTTGCTTAACTGTGTTCGTACCCTAAGCTCTCCAAACTGGATCGTGCCTTAAGCTACCCCCAAACTGGTTCGTGCCCTAAGCTCTAATAACATGGACCTCACCCAGCCTGAGTAGGACCGGGAAATGCCAGCAGCATGCGATTGCAATCCATCTGGATACCAATCACGCGCAACGTTGCTTAACTTACTGTGTTCGAGCCCTAAGCTCTCCAAACTGGATCGTGCCCTAAGCTACCCCCAAACTGGTTCGTGCCCTAAGCTTCCCAAACTGGATCGTGCCCTAAGCTTCCCAAACTGGTAGCCCCAAATGCCCTTGGGCTAAAAACAGAGTGAAGCAGAGAGCAAAGAGCATATTAGAGTTTTTTGGTCAGTTCTAAAATGTAAATGCCGTTTCTTTGTGTTATTATGCTCCAACTTTGATGCTCACTGCAGCCCGCCGGGAATTGAACCCGGGTCTCCCGCGTGCAAGGCAAGCGCAGTGACCACTACGCCATGGGAGCTGACCAGTTCTATGCGGTTTGAAGTCGTCGCTCTATCGCCACTTCCGTCTACCTGCGCAATTCTCCGTTGCCCGCGGACCAAAGTCGTCCACCATTTGGAAAGTTTCACTTTAGACCTGGATTAGAATATTCGTATTTTCCTTTCCGAATTTCCCCTCTTCTGAAACTTCGTTTCCCCTCTTTTGGCGTGATAGCTTCTGTACTAATAGGAAATCCAAGTTGGCGCACTATCGGAATCGTTTTATTTCCAAAAGGAATTAACGTTAATAATAACTAACAACCTAAAACTAAGCATAAGAGCGGTTTTCATCCTAAAGTACAGGTTTCCAAACCAGTGCTAGAACTTGGTGGAGAGGTTTTGTGAATAGTCGACCTGTTCCACCAAACAGAACGACTTAGGATATGTATGTATGTAACAACTAACAACCTAAAACTAAGCATGAGAGCGGTTTTCATCCTAAAGTATAGGTTTCGGGGAGAGGCTTGGATCCGAGTTCATCCGACTTGCTATGCCCTAGAGCGCGCGTTCGATTCCCGCCCGGGGGCAAATCTCATTAAAAACGTTCTCGGAACCGCTGGCTTTCTCCTATCCTGACCTCTTTTCTTTTTCTGGATTGTAAGACCTCCGCTGTAGCAGTTCCTGTTCTCAAAAAAAAAAGATATGTCCTAGCTGAAGGCATAAAATCACACAATGATTTTCCAAATTGCAGGCAACACCGAGGATACATTCAAAGTGGGTCTGTCCATCACGAAGAAAAGTCTCAAATTGTACGCAGATTTCTACTCATCAGACATCATCATAGCTTCACCTCTTGGCCTGAGAATGATTATTGGGGCGGAAGGCGAGAGGAATCGAGAGTACGATTTCCTGGCTAGCATAGAACTGCTTATTCTGGATCAGACTGAACTTTTCCTCATGCAGGTGAATATCCATTTTCACCCCCCCAAAGGCCATCAGGGCCGAAGTTCTTTTTTGAGTCTCACATTTTTGAGTCTAAATTTATGCTTAACTAGGTACGCATAACTTCAGCTTTTATACGAAATACCCAACCAAACTGCGGATTTAGCTCTGCTACGGTGATGCTTTGGATTTTTTCCCCCACGGCCACGCGATTTCCTGGCTAGCATAGAACTGCTTATTCTGGATCAGACTGAACTTTTCCTCATGCAGGTGAATATCCATTTTCACCCCCCCAAAGGCCATCAGGGCCGAAGTTCTTTTTTGAGTCTCACATTTCAGTAAGAGCAGGGTATGAGAAGGCAGATCAGAAATGGGAGCAGCACATGGTAGAGATATAGGTGATCTCATACCCATCACTTTACATTTTGTGATACTTCCAAACCCATTGTTCTTTGTTAAGAACCTATCCATGTTTGCTGTTGAGAACCTAGTATTTTTCGCTGGTTTTGTTTAAAACCTAGTATTATATTTGCTGTTTTATTTAGAACCTAGTAACAAATATCATTATTTGTTTAGAACTGGGATCACGTTCTACATGTGATGGATCATCTTCACCTTCAACCCAAACAAACCCACGGCACTGACTTCGCGCGAGTTCGCAGTTGGGCAGTGAACGGATGGGCCAAGTACTATCGTCAGACGCTTGTGTTTTCCTCGTTGCTGTTGCCACCGATAAGCGCCCTGTTCAGTAAAAAGTGCTCCAACTATGAGGGCAAAGTCCAGGTGCTCAACCCTAGACTGACGGGTACCATAAGTCGAGTTGTAGTCAAGCTACCACAGGTGAGGAAGAATGAAAGTTTTTTTTTTAGGTTTAAAAGGTAATTGTGTCTGTATTACGCATAGAAAGACGAGGACAGAATTAGTGACGGGGGTTTTACCCTCCATGGGGCGACGAGCTACCCGCCTTAATGTGAGTAATTAACCTCACCCAACCTGAGTGGGGTCGGATTAGTGACGGGGGTTTTACCCTCCATGGGGCGACGAGCTACCCGCCTTAATGTGAGTAATTAACCTCACCCAACCTGAGTGGGGTCGAAAACCCTTATCTTTAAGAAAACGTTCGGTTTCCTCCCAGCTGGCCAGCTCTGTCCTATCCTCAAGCCCAATATAAGTCTACAGGGAAATTCCGAACACCGCGTATCTTATATTTCAGGTAAATAATCTACTCATAGAATACTCATTGGTTCCGGGAACTGTGGAACTTCATCCAGAACTTTGCCCCTGATGACACAACAGGACCCAAAAAATTATCAGCAATTCAGCAAAGCAAATTCCCTTTATGTGCTGAAAATGTGTTCCAAATTTCAAAAAAAAAAAATGGTCCAACAGTTCAAGAGACAGAACAATTTCAATGCAGTCATATCAGAATGATTGCAGAGTTTTTTTGTTGTAGGAATGGTATATGGTATCATTACCTGTGTGACAACACTCTCTAATTTACCTTTCTGCAATATCGGAGACATCTACTGCAGTCTCTAGCAGATACCCTATCAATTCTTTTCTTATATTTACAGGTAGTCTATCCAAAGATTTAAATACACAACCATGGTGAGACACAAAAATAGAATATTAAAAAAGAAATTGAAAGAAAAGAATATATTTTCACAGTCCTCCAAAGATTTAAATACACAACCATGGTGAGACACAAAAATAGAATATTAAAAAAGAAATTGAAAGAAAAGAATATATTTTCACAGTCTAAAAAACACAAGTTCATCAAGAGAAAGAAAAAAGACCCAAATGACAAATATAACAAGAAAAAGAAAAAACAAGAAGAATTAAGCATCAACAGCTATCAAAGCAATCCCCATAAAAGAAAGAAAAGGAAAGAGCCTGATAATGTTACTGTGAAAGTTCAAAAAAAGAATGTGGTGAATGTTATCAAGAAGAGGTATGAAGAAAGCTCAAGTGGGGAAGAAGAAGATGAGCAAAGTTACATGTACAATACCTTACTGGGAACTTTCAATAAAAACTTGTATTCCAAATCGGCTGTGAGTAGTGAGAGTGAAGAAAGTCAAGAAGATGATGAAGAAGAGAACAATAATGATACTGTGGAGGAAGAAGAAGATGAAGGTTTGTATAATATGAGGATAAAAGATAGAAGTTACTATTTAAGTATTTTTTTAGATTGCTGTATGTCCAACCATTTTATTGCAAACAAAAATATTTTCAAAAATCTCTCTTTTTTTTTTTTTTTTTTTTTAAAGAAGAAAAAAAATCATTATTTTGTGTCTTTTTGTCTGCAGGAAGCTAATCAATATCGTCATGAAGACGGAGGTAGTGAAAGTAACATGTCAGTATCTGTTCTGTACACCAAGTTTGATCTGGCAACACTCTCCGCCATTGTGAGTACGTCACGGGCCAGTGCGATGTTATTGAATGACAACCCTGTGCAAATGTATACCACTGGAGACTAAACGACAAGCCTGTGCCAATGTAAGTATACTCGTATTGTGGAATCTGAAAAAAATGAGTGTTTCACGGCCATTTCTATTTCGTAGCAATGAAACAACTGCTACATTAACAACCCTGTGCAAATGTATACCACTGGAGACTAAACGACAAGCCTGTGCCAATGTAAGTATACTCGTATTGTGGAATCTGAAAAAAAAACGAGTGTTTCACGGCCATTTCTATTTCGTAGCAATGAAACAACTGCTACATTGACAACCCTGTGCAAATGTATACCACTGGAGACTAAACGACAAGCCTGTGCCAATGTAAGTATACTCGTATTGTGGAATCTGAAAAAAACGAGTGTTTCACGGCCATTTCTATTTCGTAGCAATGAAACAACTGCTACATTAGAAGCGTGTGGTCTGTGTCGTAGCATGCCCGTCGCGTAGTATGTTTCTCATCTGATGGGCGAGAAGAGATACAATACTTCCCATTTAGGTGCAGGTTCAATGGATATCCAATCTTCCGAAACCCAACTCCCAACCGAGCACCTATCTCACGGACACGGACATTATCTTTATTCTGCTATTGCCATTCGGCGAAAGCTAAAGCCGCTAAAACAACAACAACACGGAAAGGAAAGGAAGGGGACCGGAAAATAAAAATGGAAAAATTCGTTTGGATTTTTCCCCTGGTGGCATTTCAGATCCAATCCCATCGGATCGTAAGTTAGTGCTCTAAACTACTAGACCTCAGATGTGGTCGTCCCCTTATACAAAACATTTAGAAGCAGTAACCAGGATATCTGTTAGCCGGGTGAACTTATCCTAAACGGATAAGGTTCGTTCTCGGAACGGACGACTTTCTCCTACCCTGTGTTCCTTTTCTCTTCGATTTCGGGACGATAAGACCTTGCCAGTTACAGTTTCAAACCTCAAAAAAAAAAACTACAGACACTTAGGCTTTATTGCTCCCTACGTTCCGAGGCCATTTTCATTTACCTGCATGAAGTTGATCAGTTCGCTGTAGAAGTGTGGAAATTGTGGAGGTTCGTAAAAAACAATATGGCGGATACCCCGCACTCGAATCCGACGGAAGAAATGAAATCGCTCGCTGTAGAGAAGAAAATGTTTCTCTGCATGGAAGAATAAATCCCTAGCTCGAGCGATCTGATTGTCCTGCAAGCGAGAATCATAGTGATTATAAAATATAAATACAGTAACAAAACGCTAGAAGTTCAGTGAAGAATTATTTAGCCAGCCTAGTTAGCTTGGTTGGTAGTGTGTCTGCCTTGTAAGCGCTAGGCTGTGGGTTTGATTCCCGCCGGGGCGGATTTTATTATTATTATTTTTAAGGCTTTAATGGCAGGATTCTCACACTGTGAGCTCTCCCACCCAACCAACGATCGCCAACAGGATAAACCTGTCGGCAGGATAGAAAAATAGGGGAAAGAAGAGAAGGGAAAAGAGAAGACGAAGGAATAATAATGGAATAGATTATCAAGCTTCAGGATAGGGATAATGTTCGTTCTCGGAATGGCTGGCTTTTTCTTATCCTCTTTTCCTTCTCTCTTGGATTTCGGGACGATAAGACCTTAGCAGTTGCAGTTCCCTCGGTCAAACCTCTTAAAAAAAATAGTTTTGTAGTTGAATGGGCTTATAGTGGAAACGGGCAAGGCATATCGCACGTAGAACGGATACAAAAACAATCAATTTTGGAATATTAATCCAAAGGTAATTTTGTGAATAACAAATTATTAAATTGTATGGGAATAGATCAATAGACGTCAATCATTAAGTCATTTGAGGAACATCTTACCTTAGAATATTCACAAATCTGCACAAAGCTCATGTCCTCGCGTTTCATGTAGTTTCGAAGTCGAATGAAGTCAAAATAGCTCGGCACATAGATTAGGGTATGGTTCATAATCTCCGGCTTGTACTGGGGTAGTATTTTGGTGACGAACGTGTTGAATCGTTCTTCCACAGCGTCTAACGGGGACGTACAGTAAACCCGGTGAAATACCTGTGTGGGAGAATGGGATGGTAAATTAATGTAGTTTCTGTGACTTCAAATTTGAAATAAGCCAGCGGCGATAGCATGTGGAATACACCAGTT
>NW_007378398.1:61699-73452 GCF_000475195.1 Diaphorina citri | reverse complement strand
TTTTTATAGAAAGATGAGCCTTATTACACCATGTTCAAAATCACATTAAAAGGAACTTACATGATCAGATCTTTTACAATGTTTGCTGTGCAGTAGGGAATACGTCTATTTCTAGTGAAAGCAGTATTGAGTTCTTGGATTGTAAAGTAGCCAACATTACTGCAAGCTTCTTGAATCAGATCTTTCCAGAATTTCATTTTGACATCATAGAATATTGGATTCACTTCCCGGTCTCTGAATGGAGCAAACAAGGCATTCATTCTAGTCTCATCCTTCCAACATTCGGGATGTTCAAACACATATTTGGACTTCTTGCCATCCATACTGTTGGCTGTTTTAGAACAAACTTAGTTCATATCATTAAATACACTGGTAGAATAAAAAATTGAACAGAGTAAATTTAAATGTTCTTTTATGTTCTCAAGACAAACGTTTTTCACCCTTTTTCACTGGTTTTATCAAGGAAATAGAAAAAACTAAAAAATAAAATTCAATAAATTTAATGCAAACAACAAACAAATCAGGTGAGATGAGGTAGAAAAATCGTTGTGAAGTACTAAAAATCGAGGGGAGGGAAATGGAATGATGCGTTAACTTCACAACTGCGAAGAACGTTTCACACGATGTTCCCTTTGATACTCGGTACCCAACGTGAGTGGGAAATTTCTGTCCAATAAGTTAGACTGATCCATCATCGCATGCGATAAAACACATCGTCAGTGGTGGGCCTTGGTATTTATTTTCCAAAACCAAAGTAATATCCGTTTCTTCATTCTTACCCACAAATGTCTTCTCAAAATCCGTCGGATGGGGATTTTTCCGCGGCAACGTTCCATCCTCACCACTGAACTCATCGTAGAACCTCTTCTTATTGATCACATTCGCTTTACATTCATCCGATAGTAGAATGGACGTGATCATGCGCACAATACGCAGAGCGGAATCCTTGAACGGGGCCACGATGAGAACTTTGGGCCGAACCAGACCCTGATCGCGAAACTCGTCCGGGATGTCGAACCGATCCGTGAGACGCGCGTTGTGGTGGATGACTTTGAGACGAGTTTTGAGCGAGTGATTCACCGCGTGTAGACAGTAGAGGAACCTGGAGGGAGAATAGAATAGTCTGAATGTCACTTTCAAGTATGTATGTAGAAAATGTGGGACATTGTCGGGATCTTTGACCATTAGACCATTTTTCTTCTCACATACCAATATTTACAGTGCAGGCTTCCAAAGCAAGGCAAGGAGAGAGGCCTAAACACCAATGAAAAGCAAGGACGTGTGGGAGTAAAGTCCTATCATGACAGTTTACCTACTTCATTATGATTTTTTCTTCTCACATACCAATATTTACAGTGCAGGCTTCCAAAGCAAGGCAAGGAGAGAGGCCTAAGCACCAATGAAAAGCAAGGACGGAGTAAAGTCCTATCATGACAGTTTACCTACTTCATTATGATGAATATTGGAATAATTTATTCGAATTCCCTTCATTTGTTTTTCAAACTCACCTTATTTCCTCAGCATTGTTGAAAGTTCTCTCTGGATAGAACAGATCCTGATATGAATTGATCACACTGAACAGTTCTGTTTGCAACGGTGTGAACGTTTCAACATGACAGTGTTTCACCAAAGCTCGACTAACATTATTGTGAAGTTGTGATTTGATGAAACATTTCTCATAGTCCAATTCTCTAATTGTTGGCATGCCATGAGGACAAGCATAGGTTTCATTTTGACTTAGTAGGGTTTTGGAACTTTCCTTTTCAGCTTGCTCCACCTTGGGGATTTGAATGACCATTTGACCTAGGGTTGGCCATTGAGCTTGCTGTTTTTCATAGATTTTGTTGCTTATACTGTTCAGTAATTCTAGGCTAAGGTCATATTTCAAGTGACTGACAAATGGATCCTGTAAATGGCAGATCAAATTAGTAAAAAAAAGAGAGAGAGAAATGAGTTGATAATCTTGGGCATATTTTTCTGTCCTCTAGTTCGGCCATGCCTTTTCCACAAGTTTGGCCATGCCTCGGGATGAACTAGCGGGATTCCGGAGCGAAGCGACGGAATTCAGCTAGTGAGTTGATAAGAAAAGAGAGAATCTTGGGCATATTTTTCTGTCCTCTAGTCTAGAAGTAATATTATGTCACCAACTTTCCAAAGCTTCACTTTCTTACCTCAGCATTATCTTCATTTTCATTCTGTTCTTCATCAAGAAGTAATATTATGTCACCAACTTTCCAAAGCTTCACTTTCTTACCTCAGCATTATCTTCATTTTCATTCTGTTCTTCATCATCATCTTCCATACCATCTTCAGACTCCTCCAAGTTCTCTTCTTCTGACTGCTCATCACCACTTCCCTCATCCAAGAGGTCATCATTATCATTGGGTTCCTCAATAGCACTGTCACTGATGTCATCAATATCTTCATCAGTGGCAAAGACATCATCTCCTTCCTCAGTATTGTCTAAATTTTCATTTTCAGACTCTTCTCCTATTGAGCTGAGATCAGCATCATCAACAGGCTCACCATCTGTAAATTATACAACAGCTAAGTATTAAGAAAGTAAAAATTGTCATAAAATAATAATAATAAATAAAATAAAAATAATAATAAACTTTGAAAAATGGGTACCTATAATCAAAATGTTTGCAATAAAATGGTTGGACATACAGCAATCTAAAAAAATACTTAAATAGTAACTTCTATCTTTTATCCTCATATTATACAAACCTTCATCTTCTTCTTCCTCCACAGTATCATTATTGTTCTCTTCTTCATCATCTTCTTGACTTTCTTCACTCTCACTACTCACAGCCGATTTGGAATACAAGTTTTTATTGAAAGTTCCCAGTAAGGTATTGTACATGTAACTTTGCTCATCTTCTTCTTCCCCACTTGAGCTTTCTTCATACCTCTTCTTGATAACATTCACCACATTCTTTTTTTGAACTTTCACAGTAACATTATCAGGCTCTTTCCTTTTCTTTCTTTTATGGGGATTGCTTTGATAGCTGTTGATGCTTAATTCTTCTTGTTTTTTCTTTTTCTTGTTATATTTGTCATTTGGGTCTTTTTTCTTTCTCTTGATGAACTTGTGTTTTTTGGACTGTGAAAATATATTCTTTTCTTTCAATTTCTTTTTTAATATTCTATTTTTGTGTCTCACCATGGTTGTGTATTTAAATCTTTGGATAGACTACCTGTAAATATAAGAAAAGAATTGATAGGGTATCTGCTAGAGACTGCAGTAGATGTCTCCGATATTGCAGAAAGGTAAATTAGAGTGTTGTCACACAGGTAATGATACCATATACCATTCCTACAACAAAAAAACTCTGCAATCATTCTGATATGACTGAATGCATTGAAATTGGTCTGTCTCTTGAACTGTTAGACCATTTTTTTTTTTTTATTTTTAATTTGGAACACATTTTCAGCACATAAAGGGAATTTGCTTTGCTGATAATTTTTTGGGTCCTGTTGTGTCATCAGGGGCAAAGTTCTGGATGAAGTTCCACAGTTCACGGAACCAATGAGTATTCTATGAGTAGATTATTTACCTTAAATATAAGATACGCGGTGTTCGGACTTTCCCTGTAGACTTATATTGGGCTTGAGGATAGGACAGAGCTGGCCAGCTGGGAGGAAAGCGAACGTTTTCTTAAAGATAAGGGTTTAAACTTTAATCTTGAAATCTTGCTTTCCTTTGGAACTTTTTTTTCTAATCTAACATTCTAACATCTAACCCATTTTTCACCACGTGAAAAAAATGTAGACAAATTAAAAGGGCTTTTACACACGATACCTTTTTATTGATGTGAAGTTATCGCATTCTCAGCTGGGAGGAAACCGAACGTTTTCTTAAAGATAAGGGTTTCCTTTGGAACTTTTTTTCTAATCTAACATCTATACATCTAACCCATTTTTCACCACGTGAAAAAAAAGTAGACAAATTAAAAGGGCTTTTACACACGATACCTTTTTATTGATGTGAAGTTATCGCATTCTCAATGAAACCGAACGTTTTCTTAAAGATAAGGGTTTAAACTTTAATCTTGAAATCTTGCTTTCCTTTGGAACTTTTTTTTCTAATCTAACATCTAACCCATTTTTCACCACGTGAAAAAAAATTTAAAGGGCTTTTACACACGATACCTTTTTATTGATGTGAAGTTATCGCATTCTCAATGATTTGAGTGAACCAGGGGTTCTCAACTTGGACTTGAATCTGAGTTCTGAACTCTGACCGTGATTTGTGGATTTCAATTTTTATTTCTATAATTTTGATCTTTTTCATGAAAGTTGTAACTTTTGGATTGATAAAAAAAACTTTTGAGTTCTAGATTCTAGTTCGTTCTTCTTTTTCTTTTGTTTGGTTGGATTACGTTCATATTAAATCAAGTTTGAATCTTGGATAAATGTACTTTATTCCCAATGTTCTAATAAGAAGGTAGTACCGAGAGGTCTCATCTACTTATCTGAATCTCCAGAAACTCTGTTGTGGTATCCTTTGTCTGATGGCAACCTGCTGGTGGGCAGGAAGGTGGCAAGCTGCATCTCTCTCTCTCTCTCTCTTGGTTGGATTACGTTCATATTAAATCAAGTTTGAATCTTGGATAAAATGTACTTTATTCCCAATGTTCTAGTAAGAAGGTAGTACCGAGTTACCGAGAGGTCTCATCTACTTATCTGACGTCCAAGAATAATATTCTTAATAAAAGTACTAATTACCCCAAAAGAGGGTAGCAAAAGGATTTCAAGAACTCAGATTGTATTCTACAAATATCTTCCCAATAAAGAATGGAATCCCAGGTTTGTAAAAATCAAAAGAAAGTCATTACTTACAATAGGACGTAGGTATTTGAATAATTGACAATAGGTAACTACGTTGCTTAGTTGTTCCCAAATTCACCTGTGGTTGAACTTATCTGACGTCCAAGAATAATATTCTTAATAAAAGTACTAATTACCCCAAAAGAGGGTAGCAAAAGGATTTCAAGAACTCAGATTGGATTCTACAAATATCTTCCCAATAAAGAATGGAATCCCAGGTTTGTAAAAATCAAAAGAAAGTCATTACTTACAATAGGTAGGTATTTGAATAATTGACAATAGGTAACTACGTTGCTTAGTTGTTCCCAAATTCACCTGCTTCTTCTTTTTCTTTTGTTTGGTTGGATTACGTTCATATTAAATCAAGTTTGAATCTTGGATAAATGTACTTTATTCCCAATGTTCTAGTAAGAAGGTAGTACCGAGAGGTCTCATCTACTTATCTGACGTCCAAGAATAATATTCTTAATAAAAGTACTAATTACCCCAAAAGAGGGTAGCAAAAGGATTTCAAGAACTCAGATTGGATTCTACAAATATCTTCCCAATAAAGAATGGAATCCCAGGTTTGTAAAAATCAAAAGAAAGTCATTACTTACAATAGGTAGGTATTTGAATAATTGACAATAGGTAACTACGTTGCTTAGTTGTTCCCAAATTCACCTGCGGTTGAACTTTACTAGTGGGCAAGAGTGTGCAGTAGAGCCATGTGTGGAACAGGGAACAGAGCATAGGTCTACAGGTTCAAATGTTTGAATTTTATTTCAATATCAATCTGTAGACATGACCTCAGGTCCTCCCTGATTTGTACCATAGGTACTTGGATTCACCTGCGGTTGAACTTTACTAGTGGGCAAGAGTGTGCAGTAGAGCCATGTGTGGAACAGGGAACAGAGCATAGGTCTACAGGTTCAAATGTTTGAATTTTATTTCAATATCAATCTGTAGACATGACCTCAGGTCCTCCCTGATTTGTACCATAGGTACTTTGCTATTCTTCAATTTCACCTGCGGTTGAACTTTACTAGTGGGCAAGAGTGTGCAGTAGAGCCATGTGTGGAACAGGGAACAGAGCATAGGTCTACAGGTTCCAATGTTTGAATTTTATTTCAATATCAATCTGTAGACATGACCTCAGGTCCTCCCTGATTTGTACCATACTTGGCTATTCTTCAAAACAATATCTTTGTATTCTTTCCAGGACAATGCCCAGTTGGGACCTCCAATTCATGATGAGATCACCATAGAAAACAGTGATAGTGATCATGAAGCTGAAAATGTCAAGTATGAGAATGAAAAAAATGCCAATATCATCAAGTCCTATGAAAACTCTTCCAAACTAAATCAACTAAATGTCAGTAATGACCCGAATAGAAGTAATATGTTCAAAGTCAACCAATCAACACTACCTAGACCTAAACATACTGAATGGGATGTAGTGACCCATGTCAAGCTCTCACAGGATTTAAAAGTACCTCCATTACCAGTCAATTTCAAAGAATATAGCAGCCCAAACTTGTTCCATCATTTGCCTAAAACGGAACAAGAAAGGAAGAAAATATTCAATGAAATGCTAACTGTTTACAATGCTTGGAGAAAACAGTACAATGATGTACATGGATTCAGGAGTGTTGATGATAATATTGATGGACCAGACCAATGTGTACCTAATAGACAGGGGGAAGATAATGATATTGATGCTATAGAAATGAATGAGGATGAAAAGATAAGAGAGAAAACTCCAGACATTAATGATGATAATGATTTTCCCACTCTTGGTAAGTGATTTGTTTGACATGTATGATCATATTTCCTTTAGTAATTCCAGTTAGCAATTTCAGGTACTTAAACGCGTTGGACATTGGATGTGGAGGTTGATGGTTCGAGTCCAAGTCAAGTCATAAAATTTACCTAGGTGTAATAATTAGGGAACGATATTTGTGACAAGCATTTCAGTATGTTTAACACAATCAACAACAATTCCTTGTTCTTTTCTGGGATAATCCGGAAAAGAACACAATCCTTGGAATAACCCAGAAAAGCTTTTTTTTTTTTTTTTTTTTTTTTTTTTTTTTTTTAGCCTGATGGCACTTGTTTCAGAGACTGTATTAATTTGTCATTTAATTCCTCCATTTGTTGACAGGTGGCAGAGCAAGTTCATCTAGAAGTGCTTCTATTGTAAGTAAAACATCAAAACAAGTTGTGGACGTTGACATCGATGAGTTTGAAGAGAAAGATGATCCCGATGATCAGGACTTTATTCCCTCCTCTCAGAGACGCAAAAAGAACAACAAGAAAACAGTCTACAAGAAACCTTCAGGAAACATATTTGATTTTGATGAAAATGCTACTGCCTGGCAATCAAGTAAAGTAAGAAGCTTGATTTATTACCTATTCAGGATTCTGGGCATTTTTTGCTACTATTTTGATGAAAATGCTACTGCCTGGCAATCAAGTAAAGTAAGAAGCTTGATTTATTACCTATTCAGGATTCTGGGCATTTTTTGCTAGTGTAAATATTCAAGCAAATAATCTTACCTACATATTCATAAGTAGGTATCTAATTAGCTGAGTAGGTACTTAAGAAAAGAAGTAGATGTTGTTTTGCTTGGGATTCAAACCATTCTGAACTGTACTCATGATATCAATGAGTAACTTTACTATGGCCAGCCACTCACTCTTAGGTAGACCTGATCAGGTGAGTGGCTGGCCTTAGGTGGTAGAGTGGTATCTACTTATTAATAACATGGCCAGCCACTCACTCTTAGGTAGACCTGATCAGGTGAGTGGCTGGCCTTAGGTGGTAGAGTGGTATCTACTTATTAATAACTTTTCCCTTCCTTTATACAGGAGGTGTCTGCCAGTGCTAATAAGAAATTTGAATCAAAGAGCACCAAAGTTACATTTTTTGCTAGTGTAAATATTCAAGCAAATAATCTTACCTACATATTCATAAGTAGGTATCTAATTAGCTGAGTAGGTACTTAAGAAAAGAAGTAGATGTTGTTTTGCTTGGGATTCAAACCATTCTGAACTGTACTCATGATATCAATGAGTAACTTTACTATGGCCAGCCACTGACTCTTAGGTAGACCTGATCAGGTGATTGGCTGGCCTTAGGTGGTAGAGTGGTATCTACTTATTAATAAATTTTTCCCTTCCTTTATACAGGAGGTGTCTGCCAGTGCTAATAAGAAATTTGAATCAAAGAGCACCAAAGTTGTTCAAGAGCCTGTTGTAACAGAAGAGAAAATTGACTGCCCCATTTGTAGCAAGCCATTCCCCATTTCAGAAATTGAGGTATGTATTTCATTAAAATAATCTTCTTCTTCCTAGCCTTTTCCTATTTAAATAGGGTCAGTGTTTCTTGTCAGTCCCTTCCAGACAGCCCTATTATTTCTTTATAATAATAATAGTAATAATAATAATAATAATAATGGAAAACGTTAAGTTAAGCTACCTTCTAGTCTAGATAAATGCGTGAGGTATGTATTTCATTAAAATAATCTTCTTCTTCCTAGCCTTTTCCTATTTAAATAGGGTCAGTGTTTCTTGTCAGTCCCTTCCAGGCAGCCCTATTATTTCTTTATAATAATAATAATAATGGAAAACGTTAAGTTAAGCTACCTTCTAGTCTAGTTAAATGCGGGGACACACTGATAGATACTAATTGGTCATTTCTTTTTTCTTTTCCACAGAATCATGCCTCTGATTGCTTATCATTTGAAGATGCAGTACCTCCTTTGTCTTCAAGGCAAGTAATGTTGTCTGTAACTAGACTGTAGTAGTTTAGTAGGTTTGGCCGATTGACACAATTGAATTACGTCCTAAAAGAAACCTTTTTTTGCAAATTTTGTAAGACCTGAGCTAGAAGGTTAAGTCCTTTGAAGATCGAACTCATTTTATGCCTTTTTTAAATAATGGAACTTGTCAGGAATAATGGCTGAACTTAACATTTTTTCTTCACTCTGCCCAGGTATCACATAAAACTACATCCAAAAACAAACCTTTAATCCAAGAAAAATTAAATGTTATTAGGAAAGTGTTTCAATTAGGAAAGTGTTAAATATAAGCTTGAGCGATTTCGGACCCATCACCTATTTTGACTGTGCATTTGCTTTCTATTGTCATTTTTTAGGACTCGAACCCCCTCGCGTAATCCGCCTCCACTAGACAATATAGAAGATGCTATTTTAATTTCAGATGATGAGGTCATCTCATCCTCCACTGAATCCACTAGCAATCTACCTGCAATAGAACAACGCCAGCAGGTACCCAAACCCAGTATCAAGCGATGTAAGTCGACATTTTTCCCCCCTACCTGCAATAGAACAACGCCAGCAGGTACCCAAACCCAATATCAAGCGATGTAAGTCGACATTTTTTCCCCTTTTCTTTCTTTAATATTTTCTTAGTAGGTTTCATTTCCCCTCTTTTCTTTCTTTAATCTTTTCTTAGTAGGCGTCCAAAACGGAGCCTCGACCCTCGACCCTAGCGTAGTCCCGACCCAAGAGAAAATAAACATAGGTCCGACCCTCACTGAAAATGAAGAAATAGTGCTGAGTATTATTTCTGTGAGGGTTGATAGTTTTGTACATACTACCTGCAATAGAACAACGCCAGCAGGTACCCAAACCCAATATCAAGCGATGTAAGTCGACATTTTTTCCCCTTTTCTTTCTTTAATCTTTTCTTAGTAGGCGTCCAAAACGGAGCCTCGACCCTAGCGTAGTCCCGACCCAAGAGAAAATAAACATAGGTCCGACCCTCACTGAAAATGAAGAAATAGTGCTGAGTATTATTTCTGTCAGGGTTGATAGTTTTGTATACATATCTATTTATTGATAACATTCGAACTTGAATTCCAAGAGAAAATAAACATAGGTCCGACCCTCACTGAAAATGAAGAAATAGTGCTGAGTATTATTTCTGTGAGGGTTGATAGTTTTGTATACATATCTATTTATTGATAACATTCGAACTTGAAAATTTTCAAGTTTACTTAAAAAAAGAGGAGGTTCCAGGCTCCGTTATGGACACACTAATGAATTTGATGACACATTCGTTCTCTTTTGACAAAATTTTTGATGGCAAATTCGAGGAAATCAGGCTGTAGGTATGTCGTAAATTATTGGTGTAAAAAAAGTGGATATAATTCTCTTTTGACAAAATTTTTGATGGCAAATTCGAGGAAATCAGGCTGTAGGTATGTCGTAAATTATTGGTGTAAAAAAAGTGGATATAACTTTCGAAATTTTTTGATATTGGCTTGTTACAAGTGCATATTTCGTGAACCATCATTCCTAGAACCCTTACATGTACACCGATTGATTTCTCGTGAAAAGTTACATAGGAAAGACTCCTTGGTCATCTTAAATACTCGAATGGAAACTCTTGTTGAAAAAAAAAACACGGGGACACACTGATAGATACTAATTGGTCATTTCTTTTTTCTTTTCCACAGAATCATGCCTCTGATTGCTTATCATTTGAAGATGCAATACCTCCTTTGTCTTCAAGGCAAGTAATGTTGTCTGTAACTAGACTGTAGTAGTTTAGTAGGTTTGGCCAATTGACACGATTGAATTATACGTCCTAAAAGAAACCTTTTTTTTTTGCAAATTTTGTAAGACCTGAGCTAGAAGGTTAAGTCCTTTGAAGCTCGAACTCATTTTATGCCTTTTTTAAATAATGGAACTTGTCAGGAATAATGGCTGAACTTAACATTTTTTCTTCACTCTGCCCAGGTATCATATAAAACTACATCCAAAAACAAACCTTTAATCCAAGAAAAATTAAGGCTGAACTTAACATTTTTTCTTCACTCTGCCCAGGTATCATATAAAACTACATCCAAAAACAAACCTTTAATCCAAGAAAAATTAAAAATGTTATTTTCATTATTTTAATCAAGACAGTTTCGATTAGGAAAGTGTTAAATATAAGCTTGAGCGATTTCGGACCCATCACCTATTTTGACTGTGCATTTGCTTTCTATTGTCATTTTTTAGGACTCGAACCCCCTCGCGTAATCCGCCTCCACTAGACAATATAGAAGATGCTATTTTAATTTCAGATGATGAGGTCATCTCATCCTCCACTGAATCCACTAGCAATCTACCTGCAATAGAACAACGCCAGCAGGTACCCAAACCCAATATCAAGCGATGTAAGTCGACATTTTTTCCCCTTTTCTTTCTTTAATCTTTTCTTAGTAGGCGTCCAAAACGGAGCCTCGACCCTCGACCCTAGCGTAGTCCCGACCCAAGAGAAAATAAACATAGGTCCGACCCTCACTGAAAATGAAGAAATAGTGCTGAGTATTATTTCTGTGAGGGTTGATAGTTTTGTACATATATACATATCTATTTATTGATAACATTCGAACTTGAAAATTTTCAAGTTTACTTAAAAAAGGAGGAGGTTCCAGGCTCCGTTATGGACACACTAATGAATTTGATGACACATTCGTTCTCTTTTGACAAAATTTTTGATGGCAAATTCGAGGAAATCAGGCTGTAGGTATGTCGTAAATTATTGGTGTAAAAAAAGTGGATATAACTTTCGAAATTTTTTGATATTGGCTTGTTACAAGTGCATATTTCGTGAACCATCATTCCTAGAACCCTTACATGTACACCGATTGATTTCTCGTGAAAAGTTACATAGGAAAGACTCCTTGGTCATCTTAAATACTCGAATGGAAACTCTTGTTGAAAAAAAAAAAAAAAATCATGTTGAAATATTTGGAGATATCACAGAGAGGAGAGAGGGAGCAGAGAGAACCTTCCAGTCTGAAAGCAGAAGAGAGAATGAGCTCTGACAAAAATCTAGGTCTGAAGAAACCTCCCCTTGACCCCCTACTACCAAAAACCATGTAGGGGGTCAGGGGAAATGTAGGGGGTTGAGAGGAGGATTCT
>NW_007378398.1:58613-61455 GCF_000475195.1 Diaphorina citri | reverse complement strand
TCCCCCGGATTTGTGAATTTGTAAACCCAAAAAAAAAAAAAAAAAAAAAAAAAAAAAAAACAAAAAAAAAACAAAACAAAATGCGGCGCAGTTATTTTATGTGCAAATGGAGGACTTAAGCCCTTACCCTAGTGGGATGAAAAAAGATTGGAGAATTAATGTTGAACAGGCTTGGGAACATTACTTGAAGAAAAAAAAATCTGTTGTGACGCAGTGGAAATAGGGTGGAAAATCTTGAAAAAGTAGACTGGAAATTTGGAAAAAATGGACTGGAAAACCGAGAAAAGTCAGGGAATTTTGTTTTTCCATTTGGGTAGACACCCTGACACTGTTGCGAGGGTCGATGCTGGAAATTTGGAAAAAATGGACTGGAAAACCGAGAAAAGTCAGGGAATTTTGTTTTTCCATTTTGGTAGACACCCTGACACTGTTGCGAGGGTCGATGATTAAATGGACTGGAAAACCGAGAAAAGTCAGGGAATTTTGTTTTTCCATTTTGGTAGACACCCTGACACTGTTGCAAGGGTCGATGATCACGTAATTAAATGGACTGGAAAACCGAGAAAAGTCAGGGAATTTTGTTTTTCCATTTTGGTAGACACCCTGACACTGTTGCAAGGGTCGATGATCATCACGTGATTGTAGAACTGCTATTAACTAAAAATAGTATCCATAAGTTCGCGGATTAAACCTAGGCTTTCCATAACATAAATTATGCTGCTTGTTTACCCAAACTATTGTTTTGGTTTCAGTAATTACGGATCAAGATACCGACCTGTCAAGTCCAACCAAAAAGTTGCGGTCCTCACCTAAACCTTAAGTTCTCAGTAAAAGCTTACATTGTTCCCGATGTTATAGTTTTTTTTTCTTTTTTAAAACGAACATTAGAAAGACCTTGAAAAATACAGTACTTTGGTAAAACCAAGTCCAACCAAAAAGTTGCGGTCCTCACCTAAACCTTAAGTTCTCAGTAAAAGCTTACATTGTTCCCGATGTTATAGTTTTTTTTTTCTTTTTTAAAACGAACATTAGAAAGACCTTGAAAAATACAGTACTTTGGTAAAAATTTGAGGTAAATCCCATAACCGGAGCTATGGCTTTTTGAAGATTTCATTCCGTCATTTTATACCAATGTATGAACTATAATGTTGGGACCACACAGATTAAACCTAATCCAATTGATTTGAACAAGATTTAATTCCGTCATTTTATACCAATGTATGAACTATAATGTTGGGACCACACAGATTAAACCTAATCCAATTGATTTGAACTAATCTAATTGGTTGACTTTATGGCTTTTTGAAGATTTAATTCCGTCATTTTATACCAATGTATGAACTATAATGTTGGGACCACACAGATTAAACCTAATCCAATTAATCTAATTGGTTGACTTTAAAGTTGATTACGTGTTTGTGGGTATGAGATTTTTCTTTCATTTTTATAATGTTACCCTTGTGATCTTAAATGTAAAGGATTGTCCAGAAAATATAACTTATTTTGTTTCTTACTATAACTATTAAATTAAATAAATCCTGCCAATTCCTTTTTCCTCTCATCGCACGAACCATCATTTAGGGTTCCCCTCTTCTAAAACCCATTCCCCCGTGGTTTAAAAGAAAATACTAAATGTAGTTTAACCAAGACAAGGTTTCGTGGAAGAGCTATACGCCTTCTTAACCCTAAAAAACCTAGGGTTGGAAGTTGGGCATCAAAAGAGGAGAAATTGGTTCAGATTACTGAAAAAAAAACAGCGTTTAGTAGTAGATTTAAGTTACACCCTGTATCAATTAGAATTAGGGTCCGTAATGGCTATAATTATCAGTAGCACCTCGTAGGATGACGTCACGCCCTATGCTACTATAGCTATACGCCTTCTTAACCCTAAAAAACCTAGGGTTGGAAGTTGGGCATCAAAAGAGGAGAAATTGGTTCAGATTACTGAAAAAAAACGCGTTTAGTAGTAGATTTAAGTTACACCCTGTATCAATTAGAATTAGGGTCCGTAATGGCTGTAATTATCAGTAGCACGTCGTAGGATGACGTCACGCCCTATGCTACTATCATCCAATGAAGGTCCATACCAAATTTGGTGCTTTCCTGAATAAATGCAGCTTTTGGCCAAAATTGTGACGTTAGGCCACCCACTATATGAAATTAGGGTCCGTAATGGCTATAATTATCAGTAGCACCTCGTAGGATGACGTCACGCCCTATGCTACTATTATATGCAATAACAATCTTTGCCACTACTATTATATGCAATAACAATCTATGCCTTTGTCTATTATAGGCAGGAGATAAATACTATTGTCCACTATGCAGGTCCCTTAGCCACCATACTACGTATCTTTGCTGATGGAGCAATAGTATGCCATTGTCTATTATAGGCAGGAGATAAATACTATTGTCCACTATGCAGGTCCCTTAGCCATCATACTACGTATCTTTGCTGATGGAGTAATAGTACGTATCTCAAAATTTTGACACAATATTGTAATATTACATTGATGGATGCGCTATATTTTGATGGTTGCCAACCTCAGTGGTGCAGTGGTTAACGCGTTGGACATTGGATGTGGAGGTTGATGGTTCGAGTCCAAGTCAAGTCATAAAATTTACCTATTAATAATTAATATTTGTGAAAGATTTTCAGTGACTGTTTACACAATCACGAACAATTCTTGTTCTGTTTTGAATAATCGGAAAAGACACATCTATACCTTTGGATAATCCACGGAGAAAGCACGAAGTAGCAACATTTTGAAACGTACACAAGAGTTACGCATTGGCTATAATAATAAATAGTATCTGAATGTTGATTATACAATCTTTGGCA
>NW_007378398.1:34093-58588 GCF_000475195.1 Diaphorina citri | reverse complement strand
ACTAAATAACTATGTTACCGTGAACAATGTGAACATTTTAACAACAGTGAACTATAGAGTGTTTTCAATATGTTGAAAGTTCTGAGTGCTTTCTTCCTGGTTTCTGGCTTGAAGGAGTATTCATGTCGCAATCTTGACTTGTCAAAGGCAGAATGGACTGTTACCAATGCAAACAAAAGTGAGTGATTTGTACTAATTGAGTAATTGATTCTGTAGAGCATAGCGCATGGAGAATTGCGCAGGTAGACGGAAGTGATGAGTGATTTGTACTAATTGAGTAATTGATTCTGTAGAGCATAGCGCACGGAGAATTGCGCAGGTAGACGGAAGTGGCGATAGAGCGACGACTTCAAACCGCATAGAACTGGTCAGCTCCCATGGCGTAGTGGTCACTGCGCTTGCCTTGCACGCGGGAGACCCGGGTTCAATTCCCGGCGGGCTGCAGTGAGCATCAAAGTTGGAGCATAATAACACAAAGAAACGGCATTTACATGTGGATTTTATCTTGAACGGATAATGTTCGTTCTCAGAACGGCTGGTTTTTCTCGTATCCTGTCTTTCTTCTCTCTTCGATTCCGGGATGATAAGACCTTAGCAGTTACAGTTCCCTCTATCAAACTTCTTTTTTTAAAAAAGGCGAATTTATTGCTTTTAGTGTAGTGTATTTAGCGGGGAAAGACATTTGTGACAAGCGTTTATGCTTAACACAATAAAAATCCCTTTCTTTCTTTTGGTTTTCTTATAAGGCTCCCGTACGTCTCTTCTCCATTTCAGGTCTCACGTTCTACTTCCTAGTCAACAATGTACCCATTTTTGCCAAAGGTTCCAATTATATCCCTGCCCACATCTTGCCTGAGCAATCAGCGAATCTCTTTACTGTAAACCGGCTGCTGTATTCAGCATATCTGAGTCACACCAATATGATTCGTGTATGGGGAGGAGGATTGTATGAGTCAGACATGTTCTATGCTGTATGTATTACTCTATCTATTTAGCATACGACGAGTATGCTCAAAGATTCTTCATGTGTTGAATATGTGCGCCAAATTTCATCAAACTTGGTCAAACCGTTTGAGAGTTATACTGGAATCATTTAATAGAGGGGCAATTTAATAGAAAAATTATCGAGTTTTTATTCCTTTAACTTTGCCACCTTACTTAGTTAGCTTGGCGCGTCTGCATTGTAAGCGCTAGTCCGCTGGTTTGATTCCCGCCCGGGGCGGATTTTGTCCTGAACGGATGATGTTCGTTCTCGATTCCCGCCCGGGGCCGATTTTATCCTGATGGGATAATGTTCGTTCTCGGAACGGCTGGCTTTCTCCTATCCTGTCTTCCTTCTTTCTCTCTTCGATTTCGGGACGATAAGACCATAGCAGTTACAGTTCCCTCGGTCAAACCTCTTAAAAAAAAAAATCCACTGGACAGTTTCTCGAAAGAAAAATACACCTCTACTCTGTCATGTATTTTATCTTCCTAATTATAATAGTGCTTGTTTATACTACTCGTATAGGACTGAAAAGCCCCTTTACCTTTCCTATCCTGTCTTCCTTCTCTCTTCGATTTCGGGACGATAAGACCATAGCAGTTACAGTTCCCTCGGTCAAACCTCTTAAAAAAAAAAAATCCACTGGACAGTTTCTCGAAAGAAAAATACACCTCTACTCTGCCATGTATTTTATCTTCCTAATTATAATAGTGCTTGTTTATACTACTCGTATAGGACTGAAAATCCCCTTTACCCCAGCAGTAGGCTACCACTATTATTGTGCTCAAATTCTCAAATTATATTGAGGATAAAATTCCATACCTCGGCTGGGATTGAACCCGTGTCCTCCTGTTTACCAGGCGATCGTCCTAATTAGCTGAGTTTGTTTGTATTGCAGGTATTCACATTCCCGCCTCTGTACCGGGTGGTATTTATTCAGATCTCATCTCAGCACAAGTGATACCCCACGATATATTCTACAGATTCAATGATGTTCATGTACGCTGGGTAGCTCATGATGATTGGGTCTACACAACTAGTTTTACGGGTAAGTGAAAATAATCTGGCTTGGACTACAATCTGAGTACGCGTCCAAAACGGGGACAAAAGACCATGGACCATTGACCCTAGTCTGGTCTGGTGTGTCCATAACGGAGCTTGGAACCTCCTGCTTATTTAGATGCACTTGAATTTTTTGAGGTTAGATTGGTATCAAAAATGTACAATACAAAACCATCGACCTTCGCAGAAATAATACTCAGCTCAGTTTGTTAATTTTCAGAGAGGATCGGGGATTGGTATCAAAAATGTACAATACAAAACCATCGACCCTCGCAGAAATAATACTCAGCTCAGTTTCTTAATTTTCAGAGAGGATCGGAGCTATGGTCAATAATAAGTTGAGACCGCTTATATTCATTAGAATGGGTAGGGATTAGCATAGGGTTGGGGCTCCGTTGTGGACGCCTACTAAGGTTAGATGGCCGGCCTGAGGGATTTAGGATCTGGCTCATTGGCAGAGTAATTCACTGAAAAGAACAGTTTTTTTTTTCACTCACTCTTCACATATCTATTCAACAGTACCGAAAGAGTCGCAAACCGAATACCAAGTGCTTGTATTATCCGGCGTGGACACAATATCTTCGATCTACATCAACGGTCGTTTCCTGGGCAACACTTCCAATATGTTTGTAGAGTATTTCTTCGACGTCAAACCCTACTTGAAAGAACAAGTGAGTACCAACAAAAAACATACAGATAAGACATAAGTCGTGTAGCCTGTTGGATTTCACCAACATTTTTTCATCCCCTAGAAGGCCTGTTAAGTTCCATTTGATTTGTATAGACTCAAGAGGGCTGTTAAGCTAAACGGCTGTTAGGGGCTAAAAAAAAGGTTGGTGAAACCTACCCTGCATCCATAAGGATGTTGTTGTTGTTGTTGTTAAGTTTGATTGAGGGAACTTTCAACAACGGAAGTCTTATCCTGAAATGGAAGAGAGAAAAAAGACAGAATGGGCTGCTGTTCCCAGAACGAACTGTTAAGTTTGATTGAGGGAACTTTCAACAACGGAAGTCTTATCCTGAAATGGAAGAGAGAAGAAAGACAGAATGGGCTGCTGTTCCCAGAACGAACCTTAAACAGGATAAAGTTCGCCCCGAGAGGTGGAATCAAACCCGGAACCTAGCTCTTACAGGTTTTTATCGGTTAGAGTACGGGGGGTAAAGGGACTTTGCAGGTCCTGTCCCAGCAGGATAATCAAGGTACGAGTGTGTTCTATTCCTGGGGTGCCCAATTAGGGTCCGTAATGGCTATAATTATCAGTAGCACCTCGTAGGATGACGTCACGCCCTATGCTACTATTATATGCAATAACAATCTATGCCATTGTCTATTATAGGCAGGAGATAAATACTATTGTCCACTATGCAGGTCCCTTAGCCATCATACTACATATCTTTGCTGATGGAGCAATAGTACGTATCTCAAAATTTTGACACAATATTGTAATATTACATTGATGGATGCGCTATATTTTGATGGTTGCCAACCTCAGTGCAGTGGTTAACGCGTTGAGCCTTTGTCTATTATAGGCAGGAGATAAATACTATTGTCCACTATGCAGGTCCCTTAGCCATCATACTACGTATCTTTGCTGATGGAGCAATAGTACGTATCTCAAAATTTTGACACAATATTGTAATATTACATTGATGGATGGATGCGCTATATTTTGATGGTTGCCAACCTCAGTGGTGCAGTGGTTAACGCGTTGGCATGGTCGATTAAAACCGAAACGGAACTGTATCGGAGACATCGTAGTATTCTGAATCCAGATGGGACTGGTCTTACTATGGGGGCACTCTATTGGCAATTGAATGATGTGTGGCAAGCCCCTTCCTGGTCTTCTATAGGTAAGTAAATCCTTTGGCTTATATTTTGAAACTGTAGGGGATTTTAAACTAATCACAAAATTATTGGAAGTTTATACTTCATTTTTGGAGTTTGAGCTGGACTTCTAGGATATCTTTGTTCAGGGTGTTTAAAAAAAAGTTGCCACCCCTGAAAATCCCACCAATGAATTATTAGTGGGACCTATTTGAATCGCAAATCACTAATCAATGAATTTCCCATTTTTGTTGCTTTCCCTATTGGCGAGAGAACATTTAAAAATGAAAATTTGAATTGGCCATAACTCCGCCCTTGGTTGTCGGATCGAGCTCAAACTTGTACCAAAGTACTACTACGTTCTCTAAGAGCTTTGATATGATTTACCACAAGTAGGGGGTTCCCATTTAAGATTTTAAAGTTGACCCCTCTGGGACCGCCCCTGATAGTGTCGAAAAATTGAGATCCCCTAAAAATAGGTTCCCCTTAAAAATAAAGAAATACGTGTATTCGGATTTTTGTGAATTCCCAGGGGTGGCAACTTTTTTTTTTTTTTGACCCCTCTGGGACCGCCCCTGATAGTGTCGAAAAATTGAGATCCCCTAAAAATAGGTTCCCCTTAAAAATAAAGAAATACGTGTATGCGGATTTTTGCGAATTCCCAGGGGTGGCAACTCACTTCAATGGAGGTGAAAAAGGATGAGACGAACACTCAGGAGGATGTGGTGATCGTGAAGAAACGAATGTTTGTGAAAAAGGTGATTCTGGTTATTGTTTATTTCTCTAAATATTTATTTGTTCAATTATTCTTCCCCCCCCCCTTTTTTTGGCCAGCTTAGTTAGCGTCGTTGGTAGCGCGTTTGCCTTGTAAGCGCTAGGTCGCGGGTTCGATTCCCGCCCGGGGTGGATTTTATCTTGAACGGATAATGTTCGTTCTCAGAACGGCTGGTTTTCTCGTATCCTGTCTTTCTTCGATTTCGGGACGATAAGACCTTAGCAGTTACAGTTCCCTCTATCAATCCTCTTTAAAAAATCTCTTTTTTTATTGATATCACCCAGAAAGTACATTGGCCAGAATAGCCGTCCATAGACCAGGTTTTATGTAACTGTAAAGGATTTTTCAGGCTCATCCTAGCAGTTTTTTTTCCAACGCCCGGGGTGGATTTTATCTTGAACGGATAATGTTCGTTCTCAGAACGGCTGGTTTTCTCGTATCCTGTCTTTCTTCTCTTTTCGATTTCGGGATGATAAGACCTTTGCAGTTACAGTTCCCTCTGTCACACTTCTTTAAAAAATCTTTTTTTTTTAATTGATATCACCCAGAAAGTACATTGGCCAGAATAGCCATCCATAGACCAGGTTTTGTGTAACTGTAAAGGATTTTTCAGGCTCATCCTAGTAGTTTCTCGTATCCTGTCTTTCTTCTCTCTTCGATTCCGGGATGATAAGACCTTAGCAGTTACAGTTCCCTCTATCAAACCTCTTTAAAAAATCTCTTTTTTTATTGATATCACCCAAAAAGTACATTGGCCAGAATAGCCGTCCATAGACCAGGTTTTGTGTAACTGTAAAGGATTTTTCAGGCTCATCCTAGCAGTTTTTTTTCCAAGAGGTTTGACAGAGAAGGAAGACAGGACAGGAGAAAACTAGGCGTTCCGAGAACGAACCTTATCCGTTCAGGATAAAATCTGCCCCGGGCGAGAATTGAACGGAATTTATTTTCTATTTTTCAGAACTTGGTGAAGCTGTGGTGGCCCAATGGGTATGGAGATCAGCCTCTCTACAATTTGAATGTCCTGATCACTTACAAAGATTTCAAGCTGTCGAAAACTGTGACCATAGGATTCAGAACGGTTCGTCTTGTTCAAGATCCAGTGCCTAATAATAAAGGTGAGTAAGATATGACTATTTGGGGAGTGATACTACTCGCTTCCATGGTAAATCTTTAAAACCATAAGTGCTCCCTGGGTAGTTCAAAATGAGTAGTCTAATGAGCATGATGCGTCCCGATGTTTTGAGGAAAATTACTTGATAGTCAATTCCCAGCTTTTGTCAATAACTTTAGTCTTTCATTGGGCACTGTTGTATTCATCGTGCTATCGCCGATGGCTATTTACAGAGAAACCGACCTTTTGGTATTCAATTCCCCCAATAAAAAAAAAAAAAAAAAAAAAAAAAAAAAAAAAAACACCAACTAAGAATTCACTTTTTACTGTTTTTTTTTATTATTTTATTTTTATAAAGATTCAAATAAGAATGCCCTTTTCTTTCAGTTGTGTGATAAATACGGCATTCTGGTGTGGCAAGACATGATGTTTGCGTGTGTTTGCGTGTGCTACCTACCCCACTACTGGCGAGTTTCTTCAGTCTGTATCCACGGAGATAACGCAGCAAGTAAGGCGCCTTCAGAATCATCCGAGCATAGCGATCTGGGCTGGCAATAATGAAAACGAGGTCGCCCTACGCCAGAACTGGTGAGTATGAAACAAACCTTTATTTTTTCGAGATAGAATAGAATATACCCTGTTCAATTGTTTATCCCTTTCACCCCGGCTTATTTTAGGAAGAATCTTTCAATTTTTCTGATCAGGCATTATTATTTGGGCTTTATATAAGACCTCTACAAAGTTTAATGTCCTCCTAGGACTACCGAACAGAAATCGATATGGAGACAAAACCAGACAAGTTACTTAGCAAAGTGAATTTTACTGACGTCTTAGATCACAAAAGAAACATTTGGAAAACACTGGGAACGGATTTTTTTCGATAGATTTGGGATGATATATCCCATTTTAAAGATCATGTTTCTGTGGGGCGTATTGTCCCTTTAGGGGTGAAAGTGTTATACAGCGAAATGAGACTGAAAAGTCCCTTTACTCCCGCACTCTAAACTAGGTCTTATGTATTTGGTAATCGAAACCGCGATCTAGCATTTACAAGAGTTCAATTCCCGATGGGTCAAAGTTTTCTCGACTCTGCACTTATGTGGAATCTGTCTTGGATGATGATTCTCTCTCCACTTTCCTCCTACTCTCTCTCTCTTCTCTCTCTCTCTCTCTCTCTCCATCTAGTTATAGTTGTTCTTAGATTAAAAACCACACACTAATGAATCTAATGATGATTATTTTAATGAAACCTTCTGTGGAATTAAAGTAATCTTTGTATGTATTGTTTAGTCAATGAGCTAGGTCAAGTTGAACATTACATGTTTAGAGACCACAATAGTGTAAAACGGGCATAATACTCATAAAGCCTAATGTGGTCTCCTGACACCTGACCGAGAAAACTCAAGTGCAGAACCTAACGAGAAACGGAAGATTGGTATCAAAAATGTACAATACAAAACCATCGACCCTCGCAGAAATAATACTCAGCTCAGTTTCTTAATTTTCAGAGAGGATCGGGGCTATGGTCAATAATAAGTTGAGACCGCTTATATTCATTAGAATGGGTAGGGAATGTAGGGATTAGGATAGGGTTGGGGCTCCGTTGTGGACGCCTACTAAGGTTAGATGGCCGGCCTGAGGGATTTAGGATCTGGCTCATTGGCAGAGTAATTCACTGAAAAGAACAGAGTGAGTCATAAAAAGAACGACTCTTTTAAGTGAACTACTCATTTACTGAGATAGATCTTAAAACATGAAACTCACTCTTCAACACTTATAGTTGAAGCTAGTTCTGAGTCATTGATTCGCTGAGAGTTAGGAATGTTAAGATCTGACTGATTGAGTAGTCCACTGAAAAGAGTCGTTCTTTTTCATAACTCACTCACTCTTTATACATCTCTAGAAGAAATGAAGAACAAAAGGAAACTCATTCCACGGGAAATGATAACTGGGGAGCATGGCTCCATTGGGATTCGTTTTTAATAATTGACCAGTTTATATGCAGTTTCTCGCGTTTCTATAACGTAGTATCATGAATAGAGGGATAGTGTAGTTATAAAGAGGGATAAGTGTAATTGTGTATAGGTACAATGATGTCTAGCGTGTAATGAGCTAATCTCCACGGTAAAGTAATTTTTATTATAATTACTTTTTAAAAAAGTAGTTTTTATAATCATTACTTTAAAAAAGATTATAATCATAAAATTAAAATGTGAGGGGTTAGGTGGAACAAAATGCTCAGTATTGTGATGGTACTTGGGTTTTCGTTACAAATGTATGTATATTTCCAGTAATTTTTCAAGGTATGCGAGTTTCATTGTCCTAATTTTGTAACTAAATTCTCTTCGTTTTAATATTTTCTTTGATTAATTTTGATTGTTTTACATCGCGAAAAAAAATCATCAGGCAAATGGGTTTTGTTTACCACAAAAAAAATTCTAAACAGAACTTTCATATTTGATAGAACGATAAATACTTAACACAACATAAATCTTCACTGTTTGTTAACACACTATGCGATCGGTCAAATTTCAGGTATTCGACCTCTTGGAATGAGTCATTGTATTTTGAAGAATATCGCGAACTTTACGTGCAGACGATTAGATCCATAGTTACGAAAGAGGATCCTACTCGAGAGTACGTTACTTCGAGTCCCTCAAATGGCAAACTATCGGAGAAAGAGAATTTCATCGCGGACAACCCATATGATCCGTTGTATGGAGATAGTAAGTTGGGAACTATTCATAGGTGCAGTTTTTTTTTACACGATATTACCCAATTTTTGACTGTATAAAAAGAATGAAAATTTCTCATGACTCCTGGTAATAATGTCCCCTAAACTTTGTCATTGGACTCTGAAACCCACCTCAATTCCTGCCCACCCACAAAATAATTGACTTTGGAGTGCAATTAAGACAGAATGAACAATGTATATTATAGATATTCTTATTCTGACAATAATTATGAAGCGTCTGGCCCTAACTAACCCTATTCCTCTCCCAGCACACACATACAACTATTTCGTCAACACTTGGGTCCCATCCAGCTACCCTGTGCCACGCTTCTGTTCTGAGTATGGCTTCCAATCTCTGCCCTCTCATTCGGCCCTTGCCCAAGTCTCTCGCCCTGAGGACCTGACTAACTTAACCACAGCGTTCATGACCCACCGTCAGCATCAACCAATGGGGAACGTGTATTTAGTACTACTTATCGAACGCCAGATGGACTTGCCTAAAGAAGATCCTAGTATGCGAACGCTGATTTACTATACACAGGTAAGTAAGTAAAGTCTGGCTTTATGGTTGGGCCAAGGGCCATTTTACCAATGCCAAAAAAAGTAAAGTTTCTTATTCATATGACATTAAAGTTTAAATTGCCAGTTAGCTTGGTTGGTAGCGCGTCTGCCTTGTAAGCGGTAGGCCACGGGTTCGATTCCCGCCCGGGGCGGATTATCCTGTCTTCCTTCTCTCTTCGATTTCGGGAGGATAAGACCTTAGCAGTTACAGTTCCATCTATCAAACCTCTTTAAAAAATAAGTAATCTCAGTGTCAAAAAAAAAAAAAAAAAAAAAAAAAAAAAAAGGAGGGGATTTTTAAATTAAAAAAAAAAAAAAAAAAAAAAAAAAAACAAGGTAGGTATATTCTATTCTATTCTGCAGATAAACCAGGCATGGTCGATTAAAACCGAAACGGAACTGTATCGGAGACATCGTAGTATTCTGAATCCAGATGGGACTGGTCTTACTATGGGGGCACTATATTGGCAGCTGAATGATGTGTGGCAAGCCCCTTCCTGGTCTTCTATAGGTAAGTAAATCCTTTGGCTTATATTTTGGAACTGTAGGGGATTTAAAACTAATCACAAAATTATTGGAAGTTTATACTTTATTTTTGGACTTTGAGCTGGACTTCTAGGATATCTTTGTTCAGGGTGTTTAAAAAAAAAGTTGCCACCCCTGAAAATTCGAGAACCGTTTGGAATTCGCAAAAATCCGAAAACACGGATTTATTTTCAAGAAGAACCTATTTTTAGGGGATCTCAAAAATGAAATTTAGACTTTCGGCCCTGATGGCCTCCGGGGTTCAAAATGGATGTTTCAAAATTTTATTTTTGGGACTCAATATGAATCATTAGTGGGACCTATTTGAATCGCAAATCACTAATCAATATGAATTTCCCATTTTTGTTGCTTTCCCTATTGGCGAGAGAACATTTAAAAATGAAAATTTGAATTGGCCATAACTCCGCCCTTGGTTGTCGGATCGAGCTCAAACTTGTACCAAAGTACTACGTTCTCTAAGACCTTTGATATGATGTACCACAAGTAGGGGGTTCCCATTTAAGATTTTAAAGTTGACCCCTCTGGGACCGCCCCTGATAGTGTCGAAAAATTGAGATCCCCTAAAAATAGGTTCCCCTTAAAAATAAAGAAATACGTGTATTCGGATTTTTGCGAATTCCCAGGGGTGGCAACTTAAAGTTGACCCCTCTGGGACCGCCCCTGATAGTGTCGAAAAATTGAGATCCCCTAAAAATAGGTTCCCCTTAAAAATAAAGAAATATGTACGTGTATTCGGATTTTTGCGAATTCCCAGGGGTGGCAACTTTTTTTTTTGAACATCCTATTGTTCGACTAGAATATTTCTGCACGCTCTTTGTTGATTTATAATTCTTTTGCTATCCATGCACATGCCAAACCTTAGTGGTGTAGTGCTTGACGTAGTGGATTTCGAATGTTAAGACTAGTGGTTTGTGTCCAAGTCAAGTGACAAAATCCAACAAGAAGTATTGATCGGGGAATGACATTAAATTTGTAACAAACATTCGTATCCCAACACAATCAAAATGCCTTCTTCTAATATGTTACTAAATCATTTGGCCTAGTGGTGGACACAGGACACGGTAGGTACATGAACTTTCAGACTTAGTGACCTGAAATTTTAGACGTTGAAACTTGAAACTCGAGTACACTATTATTCAGCGCTTGTATACAAGGTGTTCATTGGAAAATTTGGACTTTCCTTCAGAGAAAATACGACGGAGACATGGGAAATGTTGAAACTCTTTTGAGCCTTTTCATAATTTTGGCGGCTGAACCGTACATTTCATAACTTGGCCATAAATAGCGTCCGAACCGTACATTTCTCGAGACTTGGCCCAGGGACACTTTTGATCTACATAAATTATCGAATCTCTCTGAAAAGTTCTGAGAACTGCGAACTCCTTTTAAGCTTTTTTCCAGTATAGCCCTAAATAGCAGAACTTTGGCTCTGAATAACATCCGGACCGATCTTGATCTTTTTTTCCGTATAGCCCTAAATAGCGAAAATTTGGCCCTGAATTGCACCACGCTGTATAGTATACTTCCTAGCAAACATAATCCCAGAGATATTTCCCTTGTCAAGGACTGAAAAATATTTGCATGGCTGACTTTTCATTCAATCAAAATTTGAAATTTTCCCACAGTCCACTCAGCATTCTGCTCTCTCGCTCCCTCTCTCTATCACTCTCTCACACACCCTCCTTCGTTCCCTCCCTTGTTCTCTCTATCTCTCTCGCTCCATCCCTCTCTCCCTCCTCCTCCTTTCCCTCTCTATAAATGAATAAGGAAAAAGCCTCCCTTGTTCTCTCTATCTCTCTCGCTCCATCCCTCTCTCCCTCCTCCTCCTTTCCCTCTCTATAAATGAATAAGGAAAAAGGGGGATAGAGTAGTAGTAGAGGGAAGAAAAGGAGAAAAGGGAGAGAATGAGGAGTGAACAAAAATGAATTGAAAACGAGGGAGAAATGGAGGGATAAAAAAATGAAAGCAGAGAGAGGGAAGAATGAAAAGAAAAGTTAGGAGAGGAAGGATAAAGAGGAAAAGGAGAGAGGAAGGAGTTAGGAATAAGAATTAAAGGAGAGACAGAGGGAGCAATGAAAAGAAAACAAGAAAAGTTAGGAGAGGAAGGATAAAGAGGAAAAGGAGAGAGGAAGGAGTTAAGAATAAGAATTAAAGGAGAGACAGAGGGAGCAATGAAAAGAAAACAGAGGAGAGGAAGGATAAAGAGGAAAAGGAGAGAGGAAGGAGTTAAGAATAAGAATTAAAGGAGAGACAGAGGGAGCAATGGAAAGAAAACTGAAGAGAGGAAGGAGTTAAGAAAAAGAATTAAAGGAGAAAATGGGAAGAAATAAAAGAAAAAGCAGAGAGGGAGAAAGGAAGGGATGAAGGAAAAGTGGCGGAAAGAGTGGGTGATAAGCTGTTTTGACAAACTCACTGCAAAGAAAACAGAGGAGAGGAAGGAGTTAAGAAAAAGAATTAAAGGAGAAAACGGGAAGAAATAAAAGAAAAAGCAGAGAGGGAGAAAGGAAGGGATGAAGGAAAAGTGGCGGAAAGAGGGGGTGATAAGCTGTTTGACAAACTCACTGGTGACATTGTTGATAGTTGTAAGCCTTACCTTTTCCTCGGCTCACTCAAGTGCAGATACTTTGGACGAGGTGAGAAGATTTTGGGTGGTGGTCATTTAGTATAGGCGGGGGAGTTTTTTTTTTTTTAGAAAACTCTGGAAAGAACTTTATCTTCTAGGACCTGGATCCAGGCAAAAAAGGAGAGGGAGAGAAGAAGGAAAAGAAGAAGTTGGAGATGAGAAGAGGAAGAAAAGGGAGGAAGAAGAAATAAAAATGATATTATATTTCTCCCCCAAAATTTTCCCTCAGTTTTTCCCGCTCCCATTTTCCCCCTTCTTCCATCCTTTCTCCCATTTCCTATCCTTTCTCACTTTTACTTTTCCCATCCTTTCTCCCCATTTCTCCTTCTCCCATCCTTTCTCCATTTTCCCTTTTCCCATCCTTTCTTCCTTTTCCCATCCTTTCTTCCTTTTCGCATCCTTTCTTCCTTTTCACATCCTTTCTCCCTTTTCGCATCCTTTCTCACTTTTCCCATATCTCATCCTTTCTCACTTTTCCCATCCTTTCTCCCTTTTCGCATCCTCTCTCACTTTTCCCATTTCCCCCTCCATTCTCCCTTCTCGACTAGCAAAAGGAAAGGATAATAATACGGTGGGAAGTTAACTTTCGTGGTGTTCTGCTCTAATGATGTCGCGCGGTTCAAAAAATACTTTTAAACACTTGACGACGATGTTCATGGAAATTATTTTCTGAAAAATGGGGAGAGATAGAATGAAGCAGAGTGGAAAGAAGTGAAGACAAGGGGAGAAATGGGAGGCAAGCAAGGAGAAAAGTGTTTTTTTTTTTTTACTTTTTTGGGTGAAAATTATTTCACTTTTTTTAACCTTCGTGCGAAGGACAATGAAGTATTAAAGCACCTAAATTAAAATAAAATAAAAATTAATGAAGTATTAAAGCACCTAAATTAAAATAAAATAAAAAGTGACAGATTTCTGGATATTTTGACTGTTAAGTTGTCCAAATTCTTGAAAGAGATAGGATAGGAGAAAGCCAGCCGTTCCGAGAACAATTAACTTTTTTTGTTTTCAGAGTTCAGTGGTCGGTGGAAAATGCTGCACTTCTACTCGGTCAAATTCTTCGCCCCCTTCATTATTTCTCCCACTCTCTCACTGCCGTCGAATAATTTGACGTTGACCTTGGTCAATGATAATCTGACCAACATAGATGATGTGGTTCTACATGTGTATATCTACCGGTGGAACTCGATGGCTCCAATCAAACACCTGAAGAAATCTTACACTGTGGTGAGTGAATCTAATTTATAAACTTTTTTGATGGTCTTTTTTTTTTTAGGTTTGATAAAAATACGCTTTTACGGATACAGAACTTTGTACAAGTACTCACAAACTAGGTAAAATAATATCTACTTGATAGAGGGAACAGTAACTGTTAAGGTCTTATCGTTCCTAAATGGAAGAAAGAAGGAAGACAATATAGGAGAAAACCAGCCGTTCCGACAACGAACATTATCCGTTCAGAATAAAATCCGCCAGGGCGGGGATCGAATTTATAAACCTACTAGCAACAAATAGAAACAGGAGTAAGGTAAAATAATATCTACTTGATAGAGGGAACTGTAACTGTTAAGGTCTTATCGTTCCTAAGTGGAAGAAAGAAGGAAGACAATATAGTAGAAAGCCAGCCGTTCCGACAACGAACATTATCCGTTCAGAATAAAATCCGCCAGGGCGGGAATCGAATTTATAAACCTACTAGCAACAAATAGAAACAGGAGTGAGTGAGAGAAAGTTTCAAAGCAAGTGTTAACATTTCAAAGAACCTCAAATCCAGTCCAGCGCTCGCCTATCTACTCATAGAGAAAATTTCAAATAAGGGCAAAAACTTCTCCTTCAAGTGTTTCAATAACTTGAGTTTTGTTCAGAAAACTTCCTACCTCTCCCTCTGCTTTGCACCTTTGAGAGAAAGTTTCAAAGCAAGTGTTAACATTTCAAAGAACCTCAAATCCAGTCCAGCGCTCGCCTATCTACTCATAGAGAAAATTTCTAATAAGGGCAAAAACTTCTCCTTCAAGTGTTTCAATAACTTGAGTTTTGTTCAGAAAACTTCTCTGCTTTGCACCTTCTTTTTCTTCTTCTTCTTCTTCTTCTTCTTCTTCTTCTTCTTCTTATTCATGATCCAACAAAGTTTCACATCTAACACCCAGCTGGTTTTTGTGTCCTAAAGGCACCAATGTAGGATACAGGATAACGCAAAATTCACCTTCCAATAGCGGACAAAACCTGTGGAACCAAGAGTGTCCGTTATTCGGAGGTTTCACTGTTAATAATAAAGCTATCGAACAGCTGGTTTTTGTGTCCTAAAGGCACCAATGTAGGATACAGGATAACGCAAAATTCACCTTCCAATAGCGGACAAAACCTGTGGGACCAAGAGTGTCCGTTATTCGGAGGTTTCACTGTTAATAATAAAGCTATGTCCACACGTAGTCGACGGCCGACTATGTGTGGACTCTGTGTACACAGCTCAAGAATAAAGTTGACTTTAATGGACATCTATTGGTTCACTAGACAGATTATACTTTCACTTTATTTGTTCACTAGCAATTACCTACCGATTTATTTGTTCACTAGCAATTACCTTTTGAATTGACATTGATTTCAACCTAAATGCTGAAAGGTACACAAATGCTGATATTTCTGAACATCCACCAAAAGGTAATTTTCATCTGAGGGACTGTATTCCTATGCTTATATTTCGAAAACTGGCCTTCAAGTCAACACTAGGTACCCTTTAAAGGATATTCAGGAATATCAGCTTAAATACATAAACAATACAGACGAGACGGTCAGGTGACTTCTGTTTCACCCTGTACCAAAAGGTAATTTTCATCTGAGGGACTGTATTCCTATGCTTATATTTCGAAAACTGGCCTTCAAGTCAACACTAGGTACCCTTTAAGGGATATTCAGGTATATCAGCTTAAGTACATAAACAATACAGACGAGACGGTCAGGTGACTTCTGTTTCACCCTGTTTATCTTTTTAAAGTTGTTCGTTTCGTTTCACACAAGATAACTCACTAAAGACCTGATTGTACAACAGGTTTGCTGTACTACAAGTAATTTAGTGAACTATAGAACTCTTTCACAATAAGGGCCCCTACTCGGCCCTCAATGACCCAATCAGACCCATTGTTCAAGAGAAAACTAAATATTTGTATTCATTACAAAATAGCTAGTTTCGATTAGCGAAAATTTTCGTTTCCCAGTATATCATTCTTTCTAACAATCTACATAACATTCACTCACTCTTCACATATCTATTCAACAGTACCGAAAGAGTCGCAAACCGAATACCAAGTGCTTGTATTATCCGGCGTGGACACAATTTCTTCGATCTACATCAACGGTCGTTTCCTGGGCAACACTTCCAATATGTTTGTGGAGTATTTCTTCGACGTCAAACCCTACTTGAAAGAACAAGTGAGTACCAACAAAAAACATACAGATAAGACAGAAACGGAAAAAATCAGACATTGGTAAATAGTAAGTGAGTGAGTCATAAAAAGAACGACTCTTTTAAGTGAACTACTCATTTACTGAAATAGATCTTAAAACATGAAACTACCAACAAAAAAAAACATACAGATAAGATATAAGTCGTGTAGCCTGTTGGATTTCACCAACATTTTTTCATCCCCTAGAAGGCCTGTTGAGTTCCATTTGATTTGTATAGGCTCAAGAGGGCTGTTAAGCTAAACGGCTGTTAGGGGCTGAAAAAAAGGTTGGTGAAACCTACCCTGCATCCATAAGGATGTTGTTGTTAAATAAGTCGTGTAGCCTGTTGGATTTCACCAACATTTTTTCATCCCCTAGAAGGCCTGTTAAGTTCCATTTGATTTGTATAGACTCAAGAGGGCTGTTAAGCTAAACGGCTGTTAGGGGCTAAAAAAAAGGTTGGTGAAACCTACCCTGCATCCATAAGGATGTTAAGTGAGTCATAAAAAGAACGACTCTTTTAAGTGAACTACTCATTTACTGAGATAGATCTTAAAACATGAAACTCACTCTTCAACACTTTATAGTTATAGGGTGTTGAAGCTAAGATCTGAGTCATTGATTCGCTGAGAGTGAGGAATGTTAAGATCTGACTGATTGAGTAGTCCACTAAAAAGAGTCGTTCTTTCTCATAACTCACTCACTCTTTATACATCTCTAGAAGAAATGAAGAACAAAAGAAAACTCATTCCGCGGGAAATGATAACTGGGGAGCATGGCTCCATTGGGATTCGTTTTTAATAATTGACCAGTTTATATGCAGGATATGCAGTTTCTCGCGTTTCTATAACGTAGTATCATGAATAGAGGGATAGTGTAGTTGTGTTATAAAGAGGGATAAGTGTAATTGTGTGTAGGTACAATGATGTCTAGCGTGTAATGAGCTAATCTCCACGGTAAAGTAGTTTTTATTATAATTACTTTTTAAAAAAGTAGTTTTTATAATCATTACTTTAAAAAAGATTATAATCATAAAATTAAAATGTGAGGGGTTAGGTGGAACAGAATGCTCAGTATTGTCATGGTACTTGGGTTTTCGTTACAAATGTTTGTATATTTCCAGTAATTTTTCAAGGTATGCGAGTTTCATTGTCCTAATTTTGTAACTAAATTCTCTTCGTTTTAATATTTTCTTTGATTAATTTTGATTGTTTTACATCGCGAAAAAAAATCATCAGGCAAATGGGTTTTGTTTACCACAAAAAAAATTCTAAACAGAACTTTCATATTTGATAGAACGATAAATACTTAACACAACATAAATCTTCACTGTTTGTTAACACACTATGCGATCGGTCAAATTTCAGGTATTCGACCTCTTGGAATGAGTCATTGTATTTTGAAGAATATCGCGAACTTTACGTGCAGACGATTCGATCCATAGTTACGAAAGAGGATCCTACTCGAGAGTACGTTACTTCGAGTCCCTCAAATGGCAAACTATCGGAGAAAGAGAATTTCATCGCGGACAACCCATATGATCCGTTGTATGGAGATAGTAAGTTGGGAACTATTCATAGGTGTAGTTTTTTACACGATATTACCCAATTTTTGACTGTATAAAAAGAATGAAAATTTCTCATGACTCCTGGTAATAATGTCCCCTAAACTTTGTCATTGGACCACCCACAAAATAATTGACTTTGGAGTGCAATTAAGACAGAATGAACAATGTATATTATAGATATCTACAAGATGAGTGTATTCCAGAAGGTTACTTCAAAAGTTATCCTAAGACGTTGGGTGACCGAAAACTTCGCTCTAAAAGTTTGGATTGAATCCAATACTTTCTCATTGGTAGGTATTTATAGCTGGGTTTTCCATGTGCATCTATTTAAAGTACATGGTTTAAAACAAACTACAACTCCTATGGAATACGATATTATTCGAAACCGTCTTTCACATTTTTTGTTCCTTAATTATTAAAAACACAAAAAAAAAAAAAAAAAAAAAAAAAAAAAATCTAAACAGAACTTTCATATTTGATAGAACGATAGATACTTAACACAACATAAATCTTCACAGTTTGTTAACACACTATGTGATTGGTCAAATTTCAGGTATTCGACCTCTTGGAATGAATCATTGTATTTTGAAGAATATCGCGAACTTTACGTGCAGACGATTCGATCATACCTTGCCAAGTTTTAATTTGTTATGGAAAATTAGTAAGACGTTTGTTTTAGAAAGTTTTTGTATTAAAAGTTAAGGATAGCATGTACCTTGCCAAGTTTTAATTTGTTATGGAAAATTAGTAAGACGTTTGCTTTAGAAAGTTTTTGTATTAAAAGTTAAGGATAGCATGTACATATGTTTAGCGAGTAATAACACTGACTCTGGAATCATAGTTTGAAACGAGATTAATGAGTTGTATTTAACTCTACAAGATGTCCGTTGTATGGAGATAGTAAGTTGGGAACTATTCATAGGTGCAGTTTTTTTTTACACGATATTACCCAATTTTTGACTGTATAAAAATAATGAAAATTTCTCATGACTCCTGGTAATAATGTCCCCTAAACTTTGTCATTGGACTCTGAAACCCACCTCAATTCCTGCCCACCCACAAAATAATTGACTTTGGAGTGCAATTAAGACAGAATGAACAATGTACATTATACCTGCAAGATGAGTGTATTCCAGAAGGTTACTTCAAAAGTTATCCTAAGACGTTGGGTGACCGAAAACTTCGCTCTAAAAGTTTGGATTAAATCCAATACTTTCTCATTGGTAGGTATTTATAGCTGGGTTTTCCATGTGCAATATGTGCATCTATTTAAAGTACAACTCCTATGGAATACGATATTATTCGAAACCGTCTTTCACATTTTTCGTTTTCCAGAAAAAAGCATGCTCAGAAATAGCTTGGATACTTCCCATGACGGCTGAAATCAAGGGCTATACTCTCGATGAAATCTTCATAAGAACTACCGTAACAGATTCGGCTGAAAAGCCTGTAACTCATGATAACTTCTTGTTCCCAACCTCATTGAGACGAGCATCCAAAGTAATGAAACCTGCAAATGTTACGGTAAGCTGAAGGACTCTTCAACATAAGAACTACCGTAACAGATTCGACTGAAAAGCCTGTAACTCATGATAACTTCTTGTTCCCAACCTCATTGAGACGAGCATCCAAACTAATGAAACCTGCAAATGTTACGGTAAGCTGAAGAACTCTTCAATAGTGACTATTGGTCCTACAAATTTATTTTTGTATCTCTTTTGCTTACCTTTAAAATAGGCCATTCTTCTAACTTTCTAGCATTATTCAAGCTTTACGCATTCAACTTTTGGTCAATCGTAAATTCCCAAAGGGGTCATCAGGATTTGACCTCCAAGTTTGGGCGTTTATATGATCTTCATAAGAACTACCGTAACAGATTCGGCTGAAAAGCCTGTAACTCATGATAACTTCTTGTTCCCAACCTCATTGAGACGAGCATTCAAACTAATGAAACCTGCAAATGTTACGGTAAGCTGAAGAACTCTTCAATAGGTAGTGACTATTGGTCCTACAAATTTATTTTTGTATTTCTTTTGCTTACCCTTAAAATAGGCCATTCTTCTAACTTTCTAGCATTATTCAAGCTTTACGCATTCAACCTTTGGTCAATCGTAAATTCCCAAAGGGGTCATCAGGATTTGAACTCCAAGTTTGGGCGTTTATATTTGTAATTTATACTTTCAAATAAAGTTTTGGCAATTGTAATTGTACCTACTCCCAATTTAAGCATTGAGAGTAAAATGAGAACTATTGATTGTCGTTTATCGTTTAAATTTTGGTTTCTGCTCATGCGCAGGAGTTCAAAAGGACTATTATGGTTATTTGGAATCTGCAAATTTTCTTTTATTTTCCATTCTCAGATAAAGTCAATCAGGCAGCTCCAATCAGATCAATACGAGATTCACTTGAAATCAGACAACATTGCCCTGTTTGTGTGGCTAGAATTGGACCTTCCTAGAGTGGACGAGACGTTGGTGTATTTTTCAGACAATGGGTTTCATATGATAGCAGAGGATCATATTATTAAATGTACAGTACCTGGTGTGACGCCACAAGAACTACAACACTCCATCAGGATTCAGGGTAAGTTGTTTTAAAGTAAACGCAAGGAAATTGGACTTTTTGCTTCCTAATATAAGCATAATCCATACCGTCATAAGGTTAGTACAGAAATATCATAGCCCCAAGAAAAAAGAACAATTCAAAAGCGTCTATCGACTTATAGTTGATGTAATACTCATGCATTAGGATATTTATGTCCATCAGGATTCAGGGTAAGTTGTTTTAAAGTAAACGCAAGGAAATTGGACTTTTTGCTTCCTAATATAAGAATAATCCATACCGTCTTAAGGTTAGTACAGAAATATAGCCCCAAGAAAAAAGAACGATTCAAAAGCGTCTACCGACTTATAGTTGATGTAATACTTATGCATTAGGATATTTATTATTGATTGAACTTTACTAAAATAGCTGTACCTACTCTCGTTGTTGTGTTTCAGTATTCAATGATCACAAGTCGTAACCACTTCCATTTGATGTGCTTGTTGGGAAAATTATCGATCTTGGAACAAGAAAGATATCACTATGGGAAAGCTGATCCTGGTCATTCTAAAGAAAGATCAAAACCGAGCAATATGAAGGTACTTAAACATGCTTTGTATTTCCTTGGAAGATTAAAATGTATTTAATAAATTTTATACTTTTAAAAATGCTTGTCGGCATCACAGTTGTAAAATTGTTAGTGTAATTGTCATTGGAGTCGGGTTACTTTGGATCTGAGTGTGTCTTTCGCCGTTCAACTGTCATCGTCCTCCAGGATTTCATCAGCTGTGTCTGTGGCCACATCGATATAGTCCAGTTCAAGTTGCAGCAAATTGTCTCGGGCATCTATAAAATCATCTTCCTCCATTCCCTCGGAAAGGTACCAATGAACAAACGCGCGTTTTTCGAACATGAGCTCGAACTTCTTGTTCAGTTTGGACCAAGCCTCTGCCATAGCTGTCGTATTGGTCAGCATGGTTACTAGTTTATTAGAGGGTGCCATGTCGCCGCCTGCTATCACGGACGGTTTCTGTTTGTTGATTCCGACCTGTGTGAAAGAAAGGGTTTGCTTAAAGCGTCAAGTACCTCGTTTCTCTTAACCAACCTCAGTGGTGCAGTGGTTAACGTGTAGGACTTTGGATCTGGAGGTTGGTGGTTCGAGTCCAGGTGAAGCCATAAAATTGATCTATGTGTAATAATTGGGGAACGGTATTTGTGACAAGCATTTAAATATACTTAACACAATTAAACATTTCTCCGTCCTTTCCTTTTACCTCGTTTCTCCTTTGAATCCGCCAATAAAACAATTGGTAATCGCTGTATTTTATGAGAGCCTCTGGAAATTTAACTCGAAGGAGAGAGAGAAAAAAGTATACATGATAATAAACCTGTTTAAATTCAGTCCCAAATAATTGACCCACCTTGAATCCCGTGGGACACCAGTCCACGAACTGTATGTTCTTCGTTTTGACCTTGTTGAGGGCATAGTTCACCTCCTGAGGCGTGACATCACCTCTGTATAGAAGACAGCATGCCATGTACTTGTGATTGGTGACGTTACATTTGACCAGCTGATTGCCCGGATGGAAACACTCCGCCGTCATCTCAGCCACCCCTGGGGAAATGAAGAATAAATGGTTTAGTGTAATGCCTGGGGCATACTCCGCCGTCATCTCAGCCACCCCTGGGGAAATGAAGAATAAATGGTTTAGTGTAATGCCTGGGGCAGATTAGTCACCCCTGGGGGGAACTAATGAAGGATAAATGGTTTAGTGCAATGCCTGGGGCAGATTAGTCACCCCTGAGGAAATCAAATAAAAGTTACATGGTTTCGTAATATGCTTAAGGCATGTCTCAAATTTGGACTACATTCAACCCAAAAAGCCCTTGTTGTATGTCTACGTTGATTGGTCTAAGAAACACTCGAAACAGTCTGAAGTCGAAAGTTATCTTAAAACAGCCAAAAACCTTTTGAAAATCCAACAATGATCCCCCAAGTCCCAAACGCTTTCATGGAGATTTTTCTTTTCCTTTTATGGCATCTTGTATCGGGAAGTTTGTGGGGAAAAATCCTTATAAGCATCAATGCAAAGAAATTTGACGTTTTATAAAGTAGAAAATGAAATCTGTGTTTTGTGCTGACCTAGATTTTCGTGTATTGTCTTCGTGCAAGTCGATATCGGGGAGAAAGCTGCCAGGGGAAAGTGGATTCTGGGGAAGGGTACCAGGTTGGTTTGGAATTCAGAAGTTTGTGGGGAAAAATCCTTATAAGCATCAATGCAAAGAAATTTGACGTTTTATAAAGTAGAAAATGAAATCTGTGTTTTGTGCTTACCTAGATTTTCGTGTATTGTCTTCGTGCAAGTCGAGATCGGGGAGAAAGCTGCCAGGGGAAAGTGAATTCTTGGGAAGGGTACCAGGTTGGTTTGGAATTCGGACAGGTCCACGTTGAGGGCGCCCTCAAATCGTAACGAGGCGGTTATGGACGACATCACCTGAGATGTCAGATGGTTGAGGTTCTGATAGGCGGGTCTCTCGATGACACAAGTTACCTCTCTATTCCTAAATAATGTAGGGGATAGCCCCGAGCCTTAGGCTTGCCAGGAATGGTAAATTTGTACAATCATGTTGCACCGTCAATTTATGACCCAACGTTTGAGTGAGATTTACCTAAACCGCATGTTGAATTAGGTTTGTGTTAGATTTACTCATAGCCCCAAGGCGTTCAGTGTTAAGCTGTGTCCACACATAGTCGACGCCATCGACTGAAACCGTACACTGCCTCGACAACATAGATTCACCTCGTCGATCGACGATCGATTGACGGCTTCAGATATGTGTGTGAGATTTACCTAAACCGCATGTTGAATTAGGTTTGTGTTAGATTTACTCATAGCCCCAAGGCTGGGGACTACGTTTGTGTAAGGTCTATATAGAGGTTCAGTGTTAAGCTGTGTCCACACATAGTCGACGCCATCGACTGAAACCGTACACTGCCTCGACAACATAGATTCACCTCGTCGATCAACGATCGATTGACGGCTTCAGATATGTGACACAACTTTAAGGTTGAATAAAATGAAAAGCTATTCAGAAATGATAGATATATTTAGGAAGTGTGACGAGGTAGTTGTGAGATTTACCTAAACCGCATGTTGAATTAGGTTTGTGTTAGATTTACTCATAGCCCCAAGGCTGGGGACTACGTTTGTGTAAGGTTTATATAGCCCTAAGGCTGGGGACTACGGATTTATGTTGAAATGTGTTGTTGACCTTTTAGTATGCTTAGAGACTGGTTGGACACAGCGGCTAGAAACACCCTGTAGATTAGAGGCCCAGGAAGGAAATTTATTTGACTTGTCCAAAAACCACTCGTTTGTAAGGGATGTGGAACACATCGCGCCCTATTAGACCATGTAGGTACCTAATAAATACGTCCTGATTCTGATAACTTTCCCCCTGCTAAATCCGCCATAGTAGGGATGTGGAGAAACCCAAGGAAAAATACAATGTGTGTTAGGAAGACGAAGTATGAGGATGGAAAGAATGAGGGTAGAGAATTCAACGGAGAGGACAAGAGGAAGAGAAAGAAAAAGAGGAGTGAAAAATAAAAAGAGAAGTGTGTGTTAGGAAGACGAAGTATGAGGATGGAAAGAATGAGGGTAGAGAATTCAACAGAGAGGACAAGAGGAAGAGAAAGTGTGTGTTAGGAAGACGAAGTATGAGGATGGAAAGAATGAGGGTAGAGAATTCAACAGAGAGGACAAGAGGAAGAGAAAGAAAAAGAGGAGTGAAAAATAAAAAGAGAAATCAACAGAGAGGGAGAGAGAAATACTGTAAGAAGAAGGAGGACATAAAACTAAGAGGACCACAGAGGAAAAGGCAAAGAGGACGGTAAAAAGAAAGAATTGAAGACCGATCATCAATAATGTGCTAAGTGCCAAAAAGTTCAAACTGAGATAATTAGGTTTTTCTTCCTGGTTTACCACGGGCACATACCACTACCCCCATCTTTCGGGATTTTTTTAAAAAAAATTTTGGAACGTTGTGGAGCTTAGCGCGTTTTACAGCGTATGTTCACTGGTACATAATAATGTGCTAAGTGCCAAAAAGTTCAAACTGAGATAATGAGGTTTTTCTTCCTGGTTTACCACGGGCACATACCACTACCCCCATCTTTCGGGATTTTTTTAAATTTTTTTTTGGAACGTTGTGGAGCTTAGCGCGTTTTACAGCGTATGTTCACTGGTACATGGAACGTGAATCTGTACCTAACTCAAATTTTATATTTTTGGCACTTAGCACATTATTGATGATCGGTCTTCAATTCAACAAAATGGACGAGGAGAAAGAAAGGAAAAGAAAAGGAACGTAATGAGAAGGAGAAAATTCAACAAAGAGGGTGAGATGAAAAGAGAAAGATGATCTAAAAAAAGAGAGAATAGAAAAAAAAATTTTATATTTTTGGCACTTAGCACATTATTGATGATCGGTCTTCAATTCAACAAAATGGACGAGGAGAAAGAAAGGAAAAGAAAAGGGACGTAATGAGAAGGAGAAAATTCAACGAAGAGGGTGAGATGAAAAGAGAAAGATGATCTAAAAAAAGAGAGAATAGAAAAAAAAATAATAAAAGAGAAGGACGGATGAGGAAATAAAGAGACAGACTGAAATGGAGAAAAAACAAAGCTTAAGAATTGGAAAAGTGTAAGTTAAGAGAGAGAGAG
>NW_007378398.1:13662-34083 GCF_000475195.1 Diaphorina citri | reverse complement strand
AAGTGTAAGTGAAGAGAGAGAGAGAGAGAGAGAGAGAGAGCCGAATTGGAGGAAGAGAGAGAGGGAAGAAGATATAAAGTAGAACAATATCAGAAATTGAGAGAAAATAAGAATAGAAAAAACAGCGAAGAAAAATGTGGAAAATAAAGATTATCGAAGAAAGAAGAGAGAAAGAAGAAGGAGAAGAAGATGAGGAAATAAAGAGACAGACTGAAATGGAGAAAAAACAAAGCTTAAGAATTGGAAAAGTGTAAGTTAAGAGAGAGAGAGAGAGAGCCGAATTGGAGGAAGAGAGAGAGGGAAGAAGATATAAAGTAGAACGATATCAGAAATTGAGAGAAAATAAGAATAGAAAAAACAGCGAAGAAAAATGTGGAAAATAAAAATTACCGAAGAAAGAAGAGATAAAGAAGAAGAAGAAAAAGAAGACGAAGAAGAAGAATAAGAAGAGAAGAGGAAGAAGAAGAGAGAGAGAGAGAGGCCTGTCCTTCCCTTCCTATCCTTCCCTTCTTCCCTTAAACTTTACCTCTCCATTAGTTTTCAATTTCCTTTCTAACGACAGACCATTTTGGGGATAATGAAGGAAATATCGTGATTTCCTGTCATTTTCAATACTTTTATTTAAACGCAATGAATTTCATTATATTCCTCTTTTGTTGCCTCAGCGAGCAGAGACGTTGGATGCTTTATCGTGGATTTATTTTATTATTTTTATTCAATTGAAAACGAATCTCAACTTCATTTCTATTTGGATTTGTTTATGAGCTCCCTATTACACTACCGTTTTTTCAAGAGGTTTGATAGAGGGACTGCAAACAAATGGAACGGAGGTCTTGTCCTGCGGAAATTGAAGAGAGAAGGAGTACGGGAAAAGGACAAGCCAACCGTTCCGAGAACGAACCTTATCCGTTTAGGAACAGACCCTAGCCTGGAAGTAAGCTTCTTAAGCCAGCCACTCACTATCAGGTAGACCTGACAGGCGGACCTGATCAGGTCTACCTGATACCTTATGAGCACACTTACTATCAGATAAACCTGACAGATTTTGATACATAAAAAAAGTTCAACGGTCAATCCAATTTCTTTGCACAAGGGTATAAATGCAATTCGTTAATGAGATAAAACTTCAAGCTAATGCAAGCACTATGTTATCCTTTAGCTATCATTATTGCTGAAAGCTCATTATGGTGAAAATAAAATACATGGAAAGTGTATTTATATTCATGTACACGTAACATACATGTTATCCTTTAGCTATCATTATTGCTGAAAGCTCATTATGGTGAAAATAAAATAGGTACATGGAAAGTGTATTTATATTCATGTACACGTAACCGTCAGGTCTTCCTGATAACTGATGAGCACACAAACTACCAGGCAGACCTGACAGGCGGACCTGATCAGGTGTACCTGTCAGGTCTACCTGATAGTGAGTGGCTGGCCTTTTAGTCCGGAAATCGAACCTTATCTGGAACGAACCCTAGCCTGGATGTAAGCTTCTTAGCAAAACCTTTCCTGATGTTTACCTGCGGCGCAGGATAAACGCCTATCTCTAGGCGACACTTCTTAGTGTACTCATTCACCAGATGGTCCATCAGTAGTGACGTATGTTATCCTTTAGCTATCATTATTGCTGAAAGCTCATTATGGTGAAAATAAAATAGGTACATGGAAAGTGTATTTATATTCATGTACCTACAGTCCTACACGTAACCTCAAACCTAGATATCGAACTATGTTTGTTAGGAAAGTCCATACGAATATATATGTACATATTTTAGCAGCAATTAATCATTACCTTTAAATGTACCTTTTTTTAGACCTCCTTTATAACGAATTTCAAATTCCACGTACCTACCTAAGAAAGTATTAAATCAAGGTACTGAGAAACCCGTTAAAAGTGTCACAGTTTTCGACAATCCGCCGAATCGTATTGGTTAGCTTGTCGATGATAGTTTTGCCGCAGGTCATTCGGCCGCGAGCGAAATTGTTGGCCGCGTCCTCTTTGCCGGCAATCAGCTGGTCTGGGTTGAACAGATTGGGACGTTGGTGCTGGAGCTGGTCTGAAAGTAGTGACGTCAGTCCTGACCCTGTGCCACCACCAAACGATCGAAAGATGAGAAACCCGTTAAAAGTGTCACAGTTTTCGACAATCCGTCGAATCGTATTGGTTAGCTTGTCGATGATAGTTTTGCCGCAGGTCATTCGGCCGCGAGCGAAATAAATGTACCTTTTTTTAGACCTCCTTTATAACGAATTTCAAATTCCACGTACCTACCTAAGAAAGTATTAAATCAAGGTACATACATATTGATTTTTTAAATTTGGCAAATGTGACATCTCCACCATTTTCATAGGCTCTCTACTATCTAGGCTTGAGTTGTAATGTGTTGCACATTGTATATACAAAAATAATATACGGCGTTCATACAATTTGACTACTACTTATATACAATTATACAAGTTAGGGAGAGAACCGACCTTGGTTAGCGCTTGTAGAGTTCAGATCCAGAGGTTAGTGGTTCGAGTCCAAGTTCATAAAATGTCTCGCTGCTCATACCCACATAGGCTCGTGCTCCTTCTCTATCTGACTCTTCACCTTCCTTTCTCTCAGCACCTTTCTTCCTCTCACTCTTCCCCTTTCTTACTCTCTCTTCTCCTTCCTTTCTCTCTCTCTATTCCCCTTCCTTCCGCTCTCTCTCCACTTTCCTGTCTATCTCTCTCTTCACCTTCCTTTCTCTCCCTCTCTTCCCCTTCCTTCCTCTCCCTCCCCCGGACTTACCGGTAACTGTAGGCTCGAGATCCACCATAATGGCGCGCGGCGTAAACTTGGTGGCGTTCATTTCGGTGAAAAATGATGATACCTTGTCGTCTCTGATTGGTTGAAGCTGTTCACCAATGGGAGACAAGCCATGCTCGAGCAGGAATAGTTGCCAGCAGGAGTCCCCCATTTGGATCCCCGCCTGGCCTATGTGTAACGATAGACATTCTCGTTGCTAGAAGAGAATGGTATACATAGTTTAATTTTCTTTTCGGAAACGGAACTGATTCTATCTTGGATTTCCTACGGTTTTGTACAGGCACTATCACGCTCAATAGAGGGAAACGAGCTTTAGAAGAGGGGGAATCCCGGATGTCTAACGATGTAATCTAGGATACAATTTCAACAGCCTTAATACCAGGTAACATGCTCTAATACCTTAAGGTAGAAATTTGTAGGTACTTGTAATTTAGGGCGTCTAATAATCACTTTGAAGTAGGTAGGTATTGCAGTTTGAAATACATTTTCCGTGACATAGGTAAGGCTTTGTTGCATAGCCAGACAGGAAGGTTTTATCAGACATTCTCTATGTACCCTCTGGATACCTATCTCCTGTTCTTAAGATTCAATAACTTTTCCTATTCTCAGAGAAAGTATTATTTAAAAAAGATTTTTCCCCATCATGGGAAACAGCAACAAAAAAAGCTATTACTTCCGTTGCACACATTTGAATTACAAATTGGAAGCTTTGTTTACTTAGAACAAGGGAAGAAAGAGCGGAATGTATTTAATTTCTAACAAATTCATTGCTAAAAAAATAAAGAAAAAAAAGTCGGACATTTTAATTTACGAGTTGTAAACTTCCGCAAAGAAAGATTTTTACGATGGTTCTCCCCTTTTCCCGTTCCCAGGGAAGTTTATTTATGGCAATTTAAAAGTTTTATTGCTCCTGCCATGTTCAATTGCGGTAATGTGAGAAATCCTGAAAGTATTTGCAACTTGATTTTCTCTTGCCTCAATGCCGGGCTGTTTATAGCTGCCCATTAAATAAACACCTAACACCACATGTGTCTAAGGCCTTTGGAGCAGGTGGTTTATTCTCAGCCCATAAATTGTCGAGCGTTTTTGCGGAGCGTGTGAAAAAAAGTGATTTGGACAGAAGGAATGTAGGCCGTTTTACAGTTATATCTTAATTTATGGTTGATTTGTTCCGGGTTTGATTCCCATTGTTGAAAAAAAAAAATAAAACTTCGTATTTCAACGGTTTTTATGTTGATGTTGGCCGACCACTTGATTAGGGGATGTTATATCCCGCCAATCTGAAAAGATTAAAGACTAGGAATACCATTATTTATTTCGGAGAAAAAATAAATAAAATAAAAATGGTCAGATGTTTTCGAGGCGATTAACAGTTACCTACATCTATTTCCCCCCCCCCCATCTCCATACTTACCGCTGACATTGACTGGAATTTTGGTATCTAGTTACTTTTCAATTTGAGCACAATCAATTTCACTACAAGGTAGTATAACGGGGGTTTTTCTTTTGTTTGACTATGTTTTGCAGTGGTCTCTTATGTTTGAACGCTAAAATTTTAGATTAAAAATAAGACACACGGAAAATTTTAATTTCGCCTGAAACATTTCCCAGGGGTTTTCCTAATTTGAAATTGGCTAGAATGTTCGGTGAGCTGTGTTTGTGTCTGACTGTATTTGTTAGCCAGAGGGAAGAAAGCAAGAAAGTTATCTCTGAACTTGGTACAATTTAGAATAGAAGGTCCTTGTTTTTACATCAAAGCTCAAAGGACAGTTTCAGGTTGGTGTTGTGAGTGTAATCTTATCTTTTGAGCAATTCGGTACCTACCTAGATAATTGGACTTTTTTTTTTAAGAGGTTTAAGAGGGAACTGTAACTGCTATGGTCTTATCGTCCCGAAATCAAAGAGAATTTTTTTTTTTTTTAGAGGGAACTGTAACTGCTATGGTCTTATCGTCCCGAAATCAAGAGAGAAGGAATTTTTTTAAAGAGGTTTAACAGAGGGAACTGTAACTGCTATGGTCTTATCGTCCCGAAATCGAAGAGAGAAGGAAGAGAGGGATAGGAGAAAGCCAGCCGTTCCGAGAACGAACATTATCCCATCAGGATAAAATCCGCCCCGGGCGGGAATCGAACCATTTTAAAGAGGTTTGACAGAGGGAACTGTAACTGCTATGGTCTTATCGTCCCGAAATCGAAGAGAGAAGGAAGCCAGGTAGGAGAAAGCCAGCCGTTCCGAGAACGAACATTATCCCATCAGGATAAAATCCGCCCCGGGCGGGAATCGAACCCGCAACCTAGCGCTTACAAGGCACTTACTTACTAGCATTTTACACGTTTTTTGTAACTTTTCTTCAGGAAAGTAACACCATATTAATTTCTCTGTTATTGCACAAAAAAATTGTTTTTCTTCTCCTTTTCTTGTTATACTCTTAAATTAAAGGAACATTCTGGAGATATTGTACCTACAAGTCTGTACTTTAGGAATTTCTTGTTAATGTTAAAATTCAACGGTCAAAGTTCAGCAAAGACGCCTCTCTCTACCAGTCTCTTGAGTCAAGAGAGTTTCTCTTTGTGATAAGAAAAATTACATCCCCAACCATTAGTAGTTCAACAATCATCCATTTCATTTTCTCTCCCCCTGAAGGCAATTCTTTTTCCCAACGATAGACGCCTCGCCTTCATGGTTTAATTTAAATGGTGGTTAGGTATGTGTGCTTCGGAAAATTCCCGCGGGCACAATGAAAATGCCACTTGTTACGTTTTTTCCCTCCCATTTTTACCGAATGTTTTTTCTCTTCTTTTATCACTACGTCTTTTACGTTTTTCTCTATTATTCTTGCCCTCCCTACTCACCTCCCAAAAAAGTGATTACTTTTTCGCCTGCGTAGCTCCAACTTCAGGATCCAAGCTCTGTGCATTCATGTCGATTTGTTTCTTTTCTGAATTCAGTAGATCACTTCAAAGAACAAAGAAATGAAAAACAGTTCTGGTTTAATATAAATAATAACAAGTAAGAACTTTTCTTTATTTACACGAAGTAAAATAGAATAAACTATTCTAGTCAAAAGAGTTTCGATAGTGAGAAGAGAATTCTAAAATGTCAAGAAAAGAAAGAGAAAATTGGTTTACCTACAACACAACTGAAAAGTTGAGAACAGTTCTTGAAAATGCGTTGGAGAACTCAACATTGAACGCTAATATCTCACCGATGCGAGGAGTAGGGTGGGTTCGAATCCCAGAAGACATAATATTTATACCTACTGTATAGCGGTAACATGAGGAATTGAAATTGCTTCAGCTTATCATACATCATCGGTTATTTTTCAATAGGGAAATAATTTTTGTAGTGATAGGTATGTAAATGAATAAAAAAAATAAATAAAATAAAAATGGTCAGATGTTTTCGAGGCGATTAACAGTTACCTACATCTATTTCCCCCCCAATCTCCATACTTACCGCTGACATTGACTGGAATTTTGGTATCTAGTTACTTTTCAATTTGAGCACAATCAATTTCACTACAAGGTAGTATAACGGGGGTTTTTCTTTTGTTTGACTATGTTTTGCGGTGGTCTCTTATGTTTGAACGCTAAAATTTTAGATTAAAAATAAGACACACGGAAAATTTTAATTTCGCCTGAAACATTTCCCAGGGGTTTTCCTAATTTGAAATTGGCTAGAATGTTCGGTGAGCTGTGTTTGTGTCTGACTGTATTTGTTAGCCAGAGGGAAGAAAGCAAGAAAGTTATCTCTGAACTTGGTACAATTTAGAATAGAAGGTCCTTCTTTTTACATCAAAGCTCAAAGGACAGTTTCAGGTTGGTGTTGTGAGTGTAATCTTATCTTTTGAGCAATTCGGTACCTACCTAGATAATTAGTGGTCTGAAAGTGAGAGGGGGCTTGAGATTAAGGAATGGAAAACTTTTAAAAGATGACTAATAAATCTAATAATGATGTACTGAGGCATTGATGTACTTTTTTCGTCCTTATTTTCAAGTGACAAGGTTCTCAATTACGTGAGCTTTTGCACTCAACCACTATGTACTTTCTTTTCTCGGCTCACTCAGACTAGGTTAGGTTAGTGTGCGGAGGTGATTAGCTTGTCACCAAACATCAAATGAAGGGTAAAACCCCCGTCACTTAAAAAAACCTTAGCAGAGAGTCAAACGCAAAAAAAAAGTTTTTTTTTTTAGAATCTACCTACCTACCCTAGAACTACTCAATTTTAAAGTTTTTCTGGTCTGAAAGTGAGAGGGGGCTTGAGATTAAGGAATGGAAAACTTTTAAAAGATGACTAATAAATCTAATAATGATGTACTGAGGCAGTGATGTACTTTTTTCGTCCTTATTTTCAAGTGACAAGGTTCTCAATTACGTGAGCTTTTGCACTCAACCACTATGCACTTTCTTTTCTCGGCTCACTCAGACTAGGTTAGGTTAGTGTGCGGAGGTGGTTAGCTTGTCACCAAACATCAAATGAAGGGTAAAACCCCCGTCACTTAAAAAAACCTTAGCAGAGAGTGACGTCAAACGCAAAAAAAAGTTTTTTTTTTAGAATCTACCTACCTACCCTAGAACTACTCAATTTTAAAGTTTTTTCCCCCGCGGACAAGGGAATAGAATATGGAGATCATTTATCACCTCCGAGACAGAATGGATTGACCATGGTCTTTGTTAACGTATAACATATGGTATGCAATGTGGTGACTTTTTTTAACTGGAGGTGGGGGGGATTTTCCTCATCAGGAATGTAATGAAGAGAGAGAGAGAGGGAGAGAGGAGGAGGAGGAGGAGGGGGGCGGGAGGAAACAAGTGCCGAATTGAAAGGGATTTTTGTAGTCTAAAAATATCCTAGAACGAAATAAAAAAATATCTGAGGACAAAAAATTTACTAAACAGGTACCTACCTAGCCTACCTACTTACCAATCTTACCATGAATAAAATCTACCCTTATTTATACACAAGAGAACTAACCCATTAAAATGTGTCAAATTAAAAAGCATAAATATTCAGAATACGAATAAAAGGCCCAAAGAATAGAATTGCCCCCTCAGCAAAATATGCCCCCCTGATTGCTGATCTTTGGGAGGTTGGGAAGGGGTTTTAATTTATTAATAAAAAATATCTTTTCAGTTGCTATGCCTCTTACGTTTCAATGAAAGGGAGAAAAGAGCATGGGGGAATAGAATGAAATTTTTCGGTCACAAAGGTGGGAATTCAGGATCGGAGATAGGGACTTTCTTTTGGGGGAAATCAAAAGAGGCGTAAAATATCTATTCTTACCTGTGAGGATCATCAGCTATTTATGTCCTTTGCAACATATTTTGAGTTAAAATTATTTAACTCCCTCCACTTTCCTGTCTATCTCTCTCTTCACCTTCCTTTCTCTCCCTCTCTCTCTCTCCACTTTCCTGTCTATCTCTCTCTCCACTTTCCTGTCTATCTCTCTCTCTCTCTCTCCACTTTCCTGTCTATCTCTCTCTCTCTCTCCACTTTCCTGTCTATCTCTCTCTTCACCTTCCTTTCTCTCCCTCTCTCTCTCCAATTTCCTGTCTATCTCTCTCTCTCTCTCTCTCTCCACTTTCTTCAATGAAAGGGAGAAAAGAGCATGGGGGAATAGAATGAAATTTTTCGGTCACAAAGGTGGGAATTCAGGATCGGAGATAGGGACTTCAGCTATTGCAACATATTTTGAGTTAAAATTATTTAAAAAGGAACTTTAATTATAGCATGAATGGTGCCTCACAAAAAGTGGTCTCAAGTTTTTTACTCAACGCTAAATTTTATGACTTGACTTGGACTTCAACCACCAACCTCCGATTTGCAAGTCTTGGTAACCACCCATAAAATCGGGCGTGCTCGGAAAGTATTCATAACGAGGCGGTTATGGACGACATCACCTGAGATGTCAGATGGTTGAGGTTCTGATAGGCGGGTCTCTCGATGCCTGAAATGGGAAATTGTTCAGTGTTAAGCTGTGTCCACACATAGTCGACGCCATCGACTGAAACTGTACACTGCCTCGACAACATAGATCCACCTCGTCGATCCACGATCGATTGACGGCTTCAGATATGTTAACTAATGAAGGATAAATGGTTTAGTGCAATGCCTGGGGCAGATTAGTCACCCCTGAGGAAATCAAATAAAAGTTACATGGTTTCGTATTATGCTTAAGGCATGTCTCAAATTTGGACTGCATTCAACCCAAAAAAGCCCATGTTGTATGTCTACGTTGATTGGTCTAAGAAACACTCGAAACAGTCTGAAGTCGAAAGTTATCGTAAAACAGCCAAAAACCTTTTGAAAATCCAACAATGACCCCCCAAGTTCCAAACGATTTTTCTTTTCCTTTTATTTATGGGATTTTGACCGCTTTTGGACAGATTTCGACCGTTTTTTTGGCGGTTTTCAGCTATAGCGACAAAACGGTTAGAGATATTGTAAAATCTAGGGTAAAAGAACACTCAAATAAGCATCATTCAATAGTATAAGGAAAGTCGTGTGATGTTCACACCAGATTTTTAAGGGATTACATCACTGTATATTTTTTTTATTTTAATTCAAGCTTTAAATCTAACGAGGTAGTCACTGATCAACCCCAGCACAGAAACACATCGCGCCCTATTAGACCATGTAGGTACCTAATAAATACGTCCTGATTCTGTTAACTTTCCCTCTGCTAAATCCGCCATAATTGACTTTTCCAAGGGATTACATCACTGTATAAGTTTTTTTTTTTATTATTTTAATTCAAGCATTGAATCTCTATCCAAAACAGGGAGAGATAGAATGAAGCAGAGTGGAAAGAAGTGAAGACAAGGGGAGAAATGGGAGGCAAGCAAGGAGAAAAGTGTTTTTTTTTTTTTTACTTTTTTGGGTGAAAATTATTTCACTTTTTTTAACCTTCGTGTGAAGGACAATGAAGTATTAAAGCACCTAAATTAAAATAAAATAAAAATCTCTGAGTGACAGGTTTCTGGATATTTTGACTGTTAAGGTGTCCAAATTCTTGAAAGAGATAGGATACGAGAAAGCCAGCCGTTCCGAGAACAATTAGCTTTTTTTGTTTTCAGAGTTCAGTGGTCGGTGGAAAATACTGCACTTCTACTCGGTCAAATTCTTCGCCCCCTTCATTATTTCTCCCACTCTCTCACTGCCGTCAAATAATTTGACGTTGACCTTGGTCAATGATAATCTGACCAACATAGATGATGTGGTTCTACATGTGTATATCTACCGGTGGAACTCGATGGCTCCAATCAAACACCTGAAGAAATCTTACACTGTGGTGAGTGAATCTAATTTATAAACTTTTTTGATGGTCAACACATCGCGCCCTATTAGACCATGTAGGTACCTAATAAATACGTCCTGATTCTGATAACTTTCCCCCTGCTAAATCCGCCATAGTTGACTTTTTAAGGGATTACATCACTGTATATTTTTTTTTCTTTTTTTAATTCAAGCTTTAAATCTCTATCCAAAACAGTTTAAGCATTTTCTTACCGAGCTTAGTCGAGCAAATCTCATACAAAGCTTCATTATCCACGATAAACGTACAATCTGCATTATTCAGTGTCGAATGAGTGGTGAGAATGGAATTGTAAGGTTCCACCACGGAGGTTGAAATCTGGAATCATTAAAAATATTCAAAAAGATCGTATAAAAGGTAGATATTGCCAACCTTGTTAGTTTGGAGAGTAGCGGGTCTGCCTTATAAACACAAGGTCGCAGATGTGACTCACGCCTGAGGCAGATATTATCCTGATAAGGTTCTTTCTCGGAACGGCTGGCTTTTAGCTTTCTCTTATTCTTTCTTTTCTCTTCGTTTTTTTTGGGGGGGACGGGGGACGATAAGACCTTAGCAATTACAGTTCCTTGTATCGAGTACATATTATTTTACCTAGTTTGTGAGAACTCGGACAAAGTCCCGTGTCCGTAAAAGCGTATATTTCCAAGTAGGTATAACCCCTATTAAAAGGGTGTTTTATCGCCTCTTTTTATTTCCCTGTGATGAAACATCTGCTGTGCTACTCTTTATGGACCTGTCTCAGCATTTCTTTGAAGGCGGGTCGATTGCTCTTGGGTAATACCAAGGAGTAGCGGCGAGCAGTACTCAAATAGGGGGAGAACGTATGATTTGATGATCTGGGTTGATATGATTAAAAGGGTGTTTTATCGCCTCTTTTTATTTCCCTGCGATGAAACATCTGCTGTGCTACTCTTTATGGACCTGTCTCAGCATTTCGTCTCTCCTAGCAGTAGGGCTCTACGATTTATATGCACTTCTGTCTAGCTATTATTCTACAGAGTGGCAAAAAGTCCTAGGTTGTTAAGATTATTTATTGAAGCGTGCCTTCGTTTCGTTTCACACAAGATAACTCACTAAAGACCTAATTGTACAACAGGTTTGCTGTACTACTAAGATTATTTATTGAAGCGTGCCTTCGTTTCGTTTCACACAAGATAACTCACTAAAGACCTGATTGTACAAAAGGTTTGCTGTACTACAAGTAATTTAGTGAACTATAGAACTCTTTCACAATAACTTCGTTTCGTTTCACACAAGATAACTCACTAAAGACCTGATTGTACAACAGGTTTGCTGTACTACAAGTAATTTAGTGAACTATAGAAATCTTTCACAATAACGGCCCCTACTCGGCCCTCAATGACCCAATCAGACCCAATTGTTCAAGAGAAAACTAAATATTTATTTTCATTACAAAATAGCTAGTTTCGATTGATCAGACCCATTGTTCAAGAGAAAACTAAATATTTGTATTCATTACAAAATAGCTAGTTTCGATTAGCGAAAATTTTCGTTTCCCAGTGTATCATTCTTTCTAACAATCTACATTAGAAACAACCTATTAAGCAATTTGGTTCCGTTTTCATCAAATAGGAATCCCAAATTGCCTCCCACTTGAAGTGAAATCTAACCACTTGATTGGCGAAGGGAATTTGTTTGCCTATTATCTCCCTTTGAACCTCCTCCCTATGTCTATAATGAGCTTCCCTCTCTAACCACTTGATTGGCGAAGGGAATTTGTTTGCCTATTATCTCCCTTTGAACCTCCTCCCTATGTCTATAATGAGCTTCCCTCCCTGTCCTTCCCTTGTGAAATCTAACCACTTGATTGGCGAAGGGAATTTGTTTGCCTATTATCTCCCTTTGAACCTCCTCCCTATGTCTATAATGAGCTTCCTTCCCTGTCCTTCCCTTCCTATCCTTCCCGTCTTCCCTTAAACTTTACCTCTCCATTAGTTTTCAATTTCCTTTCTAACGACAGACCATTTTGGGGATAATGAAGGAAATATCGTGATTTCCTGTCATTTTCAATACTTTTATTTAAACGCAATGAATTTCATTATATTCCTCTTTTGTTGCCTCAGCGAGCAGAGACGTTGGATGCTTTATCGTGGATTTATTTTATTATTTTTATTCAATTGAAAACGAATCTCAACTTCATTTCTATTTGGATTTGTTTATGAGCTCCCTATTACACTACCGTTTTTTCAAGAGGTTTGATAGAGGGACTGCAAACAAATGGAACGGAGGTCTTGTCCTGCGGAAATTGAAGAGAGAAGGAGGACGGGAAAAGGAAAAGCCAACCGTTCCGAGAACGAACCTTATCCGTTTAGGAACGGACCCTAGCCTGGAAGTAAGCTTCTTAGTCAAGAGGTTTGATAGAGGGACTGCAAACAAATGGAACGGAGGTCTTGTCCTGCGGAAATTGAAGAGAGAAGGAGGACGGGAAAAGGACAAGCCAACCGTTCCGAGAACGAACCTTATCCGTTTAGGAACGGACCCTAGCCTGGAAGTAAGCTTCTTAAGCCAGCCACTCACTATCAGGTAGACCTGACAGGCGGACCTGATCAGGTCTGCCTGTCAGGTCTACCTGATACCTTATGAGCACACTTACTATCAGATAAACCTGACAGAAATGGCTCAAAAGGTCCGCCCGTCAGGTCTTCCTGATAACTGATGAGCACACAAACTACCAGGCAGACCTGACAGGCGGACCTGATCAGGTATACCTGTCAGGTCTACTTGATAGTGAGTGGCTGGATTACGAAAAGTAAAAAAATCCTGTTAATTGTGTTTATCATAATTATCATAATGCTGGTCACAAACATGTGTGTATTTTATCTATTTATCTGAGGGACTATAAACAGAGAGTAGATCAGCGTCTAGCTAGGGAACAGGGAGAAGACTAGCCCAAATTTCCTCACGCTATATCAAAAGCGAAGGTTGAGTGCGAAGGACATCCCACTCAGAAAGTTTTGTTTAGCCAAAACCAGTTGGCCTCAAAGCGATCACTCTAAAGCTGATTGAGAGGCCGACGACAAACGCCGACCCCATCTAAACATGGGAAAAGGCGAGGAAGAATAAGAAGAAGTGTTGAAATATCGACAGTCTGGAGTCTGGACAGCTTGTCAGCTTTAAGTCGATGGCACAAACTCAATAAGCTTGAATCATCATTATAAGTCGATGACACAAATTCAATAAGCTTGAATCATCATTAAAAAGAAAAAAAAATGTTTAGTTCAATATAAAAATAATAAGAGGATTAGAAGCAGAAAGAAAGAGAGAGAGGGAGAGAATACAAAAATAAAGGGCTTTTTGCACATTTGAAATGAAACAGTTCTGTGAAAACATTTATAATTATCATTATTATTTCATGCAACAATAATAGCTATTTTATTATCACAAAACCAAAACAAGTAGACAGAAAAACGAAAATAATCATAATTTTATTATTGTTAATACATATGAGTGCAGATATGTGTATGTAATTAAGTAACGTACAAGTAGACAGAAAAACGAAAATAATCATAATTTTATTATTGTTAATACATATGAGTGCAGATATGTGTATGTAATTAAGTAACGTATATGCATCATACTCGTACACTTGAGCGCAAAAAAATAAGGACATTCCATTTCTATTTCTTTATTTTGGTAGCCTTTTCCAAACATTTGAAACTAGCTTAAAACTTATGTCCTATCCCAGCAGGATAAACAAGGTATATTGTATATTCTATTCTTTTATACTGTGTTGCCGTCTACCGTCTTTGGTTTTGTAGTAGGCTCTATTTTAAACGGAATTCTTATGTCCTATCCCAGCAGGATAAACAAGGTATATTCTATTCTTTTATACTGTGTTGCCGTCTACCGTCTTTGGTTTTGTAGTAGGCTCTATTTTAAACGGAATCTGAGAAACCCGTTAAAAGTGTCACAGTTTTCGACAATCCGCCGAATCGTATTGGTTAGCTTGTCGATGATAGTTTTGCCGCAGGTCATCCGGCCGCGAGCGAAGGAATCCCAGAAGACATAATATTTATACCTACTGTATAGCGGTAACATGAGGAATTGAAATTGCTTCAGCTTATCATACATCATCGGTTATTTTTCAATAGGGAAATAATTTTTGTAGTGATAGGTACATATGTACATGAATATAGTATTTTATAAATACGTTGAGCAAGTCAACAGAAGATAACTACTAACCATATACATTTGCAAATGTTCACGTTGAATTCTCTAACACGTCTAACATCGAAGGTTTTAACTAAAAAAGAAAAAGGAGTTTAAAAATATACGTAAGATACCTAATACATAGAAGAAACCTTTTAAAGTTATTGCTCTTTTTATGAGGGTGTGATTTTGAAAATACATATTGAAGTTCAAGCTCCTTTTATCTGGTAATATTATCTGGTTCCGGGTATAGTTTTCTTTCATCCCATATAGAAAAAAAGTCGATCGGATAAAATTTAATTTTGTGATTTTTCAAAGATTTTGCGTGGACGTTCCCACATATTGATTTTTTAAATTTGGCAAATGTGACATCTCCACCATTTTCATAGGCTCTACTATCTAGGCTTGAGTTGTAATGTGTTGCACATTGCATATACAAAAATAATATACGGCGTTCATACAATTTGACTACTACTTATGAACATGTTAGGGAGAGAACCGACCTTGGTTAGCGCTTGTAGAGTTCAGATCCAGAGGTTGGTGGTTCGAGTCCAAGTTCAGGTTCATAAAATGTAGCACATAAAATGTCTCCCTGCTCATACCCACATAGGCTCGTGCTCCTTCTCTATCTCACTCTTCACCTTCCTTTCTCTCAGCACCTTTCTTCCTCTCACTCTTCCCCTTTCTTACTCTCTCTCTCTTCTCCTTCCTTTCTCTCTCTCTCTCTCTATTCCCCTTCCTTCCGCTCTCTCTTCCCTTCCTTTCTCTCCCCCTCTCTCTCCACTTTCCTGTCTATCTCTCTCTTCACCTTCCTTTCTCTCCCCCTCTCTCCCTCCACTTTCCTGTTTATCTCTCTCTTCACCTTCCTTTCTCTCCCTCTCTCTCTCTCTCCACTTTCTGTCTATCACTCTCTTCAAGAACTAATCTGAGTGTAACCTATTTTACACTCGTAAGCACTACCTATAATATTTATATTTGAGCTCATGAGATCAAACTTTGGTGTAGCAGAAAACAATCTAGTGAATTAATGTCAAAACTGTGAATGTTAAATAAGTATAAGTTGAACAAAGTTCCCTATTTTTTCATTCCCTGTTTTCTGCTCGACTTAAGAGTTGACTTAAAACCCAAAATATGTAAAGAAAATACTGTAAAAGCACCACTGCTTTTTAAAGTATCAAAGGAAAAAAATCAAAGTAATACAACAAGAATTGGTCAGGTTTAAAACCTTTATACCAGAGTTTAAATCCGAGAAAACTCTAGAAATCAAAGGATCTATTGTCTACTCTAATAAGAATAAATTTGGTGGTTATTCTAATTTTGAAAGAAAACTCTTTTATGTAGTAAAGCAATAATTTTTATCATTTTCTCTTTAGTTTAAGAAGTCGGGATGAATGTCATCAGCCATTGTTCAAAATAAAATAGGTATTTGAAGAAATAAAAAATACATTTCCTATTTTACAGTTAAAATACATGCGATAAAATGATCAGGACACCTACATACCTCAAACCTAGATATCGAACTATGTTTGTTAATAGAAAGTCCATACGAATATATGTACATATTTTAGCAGCATTTAATCATTAATTACCTTTAAATGTACCTTTTTTTGGACCTCCTTTATAACGAATTTCAAATTCCACGTACCTACCTAAGAAAGTATTAAATCAAGGTACATATAGGTACAATGGTACATATTGATTTTTTAAATTTGCCAAATGTGACATCTCCACCATTTTCATAGGCTCTCTACCTACTTTGAGTTGTAATGTGTTGCACATTGCATATACAAAAATAATATACGGCGTTCATACAATTTGACTACTACTTATGGACATGTTAGGGAGAGAACCGACCTTGGTTAGCGCTTGTAGAGTTCAGATCCAGAGGTTAGTGGTTCGAGTCCAAGTTTATAAAATGTAGCACATAAAATGTCTCCCTGCTCATACCCACAAAGGCTCGTGCTCCTTCTCTATCTCACTCTTCACCTTCCTTTCTCTCAGCACCTTTCTTCCTCTCACGCTTCCCCTTTCTTACTCTCTCTCTCTCTCTCTCTGCTCCTTCCTTTCTCTCTCTATTTCCCTTCCTTCCGCTCTCTCTCTTCCCTTCCTTTCTCTCCCCCTCTCTCTCCACTTTCCTATCTCTCTCTTCACCTTCCTTTCTCTCCCTCTCTTCCCCTTCCTTCCTCTCCCTCCCCCGGACTTACCGGTAACTGTAGGCTCGAGATCCACCATAATGGCGCGCGGCGTAAACTTGGTGGCGTTCATTTCGGTGAAAAATGATGATACCTTGTCGTCTCTGATTGGTTGAAGCTGTTCACCAATGGGAGACAAGCCATGCTCGAGCAGGAATAGTTGCCAGCAGGAGTCCCCCATTTGGATCCCCGCCTGGCCTATGTGTAACGATAGACATTCTCGTTGCTAGAAGAGAATGGTATACATAGTTTAATTTTCTTTTCGGAAACGGAACTGATTCTATCTTGGATTTCCTACGGTTTTGTACAGGCACTATCACGCTCAATAGAGGGAAACGAGCTTTAGAAGAGGGGGAATCCCGGATGTCTAACGATGTAATCTAGGATACAATTTCAACAGCCTTAATACCAGGTAACATGCTCTAATACCTTAAGGTAGAAATTTGTAGGTACTTGTAATTTAGGGCGTCTAATAATCACTTTGAAGTAGGTAGGTATTGCAGTTTGAAGTACATTTTCCGTGACATAGGTAAGGCTTTGTTGCATAGCCAGGCAGAAAGGTTTTACCAGACAGTCTCTATGTAGGGATACCTATCTCCTGTTCTTAAGATTCAATAACTTTTCCTATTCTCAGATAAAGCATTATTTAAAAAAAAAAGTTTTTTCCCCCGTCATGGGAAACAGCAACAAAAAAGCTATTACTTCCGTTGCACACATTTGAATTACAAATTGGAAGTTTTGTTTAGAACAAGGGAAGAAAGAGCGGAATGTATTTAATTTCTAACAAATTCATTGCTAAAAAAATAAAGAAAAAAAGTCGGACATTTTAATTTACGAGTTGTAAACTTCCGCAAAGAAAGATTTTTACGATGGTTCTCCCCTTTCCCCGAATAAAGAAAAAAAAGTCGGACATTTTAATTTACGAGTTGTAAACTTCCGCAAAGAAAGATTTTTACGATGGTTCTCCCCTTTTCCCGGGGAAGTTTATTTATGGCAATTTAAAAGTTTTATTGCTCCTGCCATGTTCAATTGCGGTAATGTGAGAAATCCTGAAAGTATTTGCAACTTGATTTTCTCTTGCCTCAATGCCGGGCTGTTAAATAAACAGCTGCCCAGTAAATAAACACCTAACACCACATGTGTCTAAGGCCTTTGGAGCAGGTGGTCTATTCTCAGCCCATAAATTGTCGAGTGTTTTTGCGGAGTGTGTGAAAAAAAAAGTGATTTGGACAGAAGGAATGCAGGCCGTTTTACGGTTATATCTAATTTATGGTTGATTTGTTCCGGGTTTGATTCCCATTGTTGAAAAAAAACTTTCGTAGGTATTTCAACGGTTTTTATGTTGATGTTGGCCGAGCACTTGATTAGGGGATGTTATATCCCGCCAGTCTGAAAAGATCAAAGACTGGAAATACCTACCATTATTTATTTCGGAGAAAAAAAAATAAATAAAATAAAAATGGTCAGATGTTTTCGAGGCGATTAACAGTTACCTACATCTATTTCCCCCCCAATCTCCATACTTACCGCTGACATTGACTGGAATTTTGGTATCTAGTTACTTTTCAATTTGAGCACAATCAATTTCACTACAAGGTAGTATAACGGGGGTTTTTCTTTTGTTTGACTATGTTTTGCGGTGGTCTCTTATGTTTGAACGCTAAAATTTTAGATTAAAAATAAGACACACGGAAAATTTTAATTTCGCCTGAAACATTTCCCAGGGGTTTCGTGTTTTGGCACTAAAAACTGACCATCGAAATTTTGACCCGATTACATTACTTTCCTTCCTATAGGATAAGGAAAGTAAAAAAAAGGTAATTTACAGTTTTATACTATTTATTATCTACCTACTCAAATCTCAAATGTTACGAGTATTTCCTGTCACATTAAATGCATAACTCTTGAAATTTGACAGATACTGAGCAGATTACATCAATCTAGAAAACAACGTTGCATGTGTCGCTTGTTGCATGTTTTGCTAGAAATATGGAATATTTTGCAGTAATAAAAACTGTCAGGAACTAGCCATTTGTCAACCAGGTAGCAATTTGTAAGCGTGTAAAAAAGCAGTAAGTAACTCGTATACTTGACAAGCACTCTAGATACTTGTATGACACTTTGTGAGTAGCAACGGATACCATCGGAAAAATCGGTAAATTTTCAATTTTTCCTAGCCCTATTTTTCCACTTTATACCTAGATGACTCACATATTTTACTGTCAGGAACTAGCCATTTGTCAACCAGGTAGCAATTTGTAAGCGTGTAAAAAAGCAGTAAGTAACTCGTATACTTGACAAGCACTAGTTACTTGTATGACACTTTGTTAGTAGCAACGGATACCATCGGAAAAATCGGTAAATTTTCAATTTTTCCTAGCCCTGTTTTTCAACTTGATACCTAGATTACTCTCAAATTTCACACAGAGTGTGACCCCGGCCCGAAGCAGGTAGGTACCTGGATTTGAATAAGAACTACGAGTACAAATATGAATTTGTCTACATTTTAAGGTCATTTTTCTACCTTTTCCTCATTCACGTTATTCATTGCCTCGGAAAATTTCCTTTGTAAACTAAATTGCGAAGTTGACTTGGGAAAAAAAACGAGGGATTCTAAAACTCAGTTGGGCGTACATACATATTTAAATTAGTACTTGGTCTCTTTCTTTGACCATAATATATGACCAGTGGAAAAAACTTGTATAGGTACCTACCTACTGTACCTTTTTCTTTTTTTTTACTTTCTACCTACGGCATTGTAAATGTTACTTCGAGAGGAAATTTCGCAATATTAATTTGTCTACATTTTGAGGTCATTTTTCTACCTTTTCCTCATTCATGTTATTCATTGCCTCGGAAAATTTCCTTTGTAAACCAAATTGCGAAGTTGACTTGGAGAAAAAAACGAGGGATTCTAAAACTCAGTTGGGCGTACACATTTAAATTAGTACTTGGTCTCTTTCTTTGACCATAATATATGACCAGTGGAAAAAACTTGTATACCTACCTACTGTACCTTTTTCTTTTTTTACTTTCTACCTACGGCATTGTACATGTTATTTCGAGAGGAAATTTCGCAGGATTGTCCTCAGACATAACAATTATTATGTATACGCTTTTCCATTTTTAGAACACTGCTTTCTCAATCATCCACATTTGCAGTGACATTATTTTTCATCATGGAAATTAAAGTGAACGAAAGAAGAATAAGGAAAGTAAAAAACGAGGCTAACTCACACAAAAAGAACCTAGATGAGTATGGATAACTCAGACAAAAAGAAAACCCAGTAACTCAGACAAAAAGAGAATCCAGTTACTCAGACAAAAAGTTTCAACTTGAGTGATTTTCCGTTTTGTTCCAAACACTTTTTTCTTCGCTCTTGAAAAAAGTGTCAATTTTCTCCTTAGGTATTTCAAACAAGAGAGTATCTTTAAAGAGGAGAAAGAAGATTGTAAGCAGAGAAACAAAATGGAATCATTTTACCTTGGAGGATAATCTTGGATTTTATTTAGATAGCTTCAAAAAAGGAAAACTCCAACTTACAGGGACAATATTCTCCAATGATAAATAAAAAAATCTGGTGTGAACATCACACGACTTTCCTTATCCTATTGAATGATGCTTATTTTTATGTTCTATAGTAACTTTTACAATATCTCTAACCGTTTAGTCAGTATAGCTGAAAACCGCCAAAAAACGGTCGAAATCTGTCCAAAAGCGGTCAAAATACCGCCAAGCGCAGCAACCATCTCAAACAAACGTTTTGTGTTGCATCCTTGTCACATTTGGGAACTACATACCAAATTTCAAGTCTCTAGCTCATACCGTTCCCGAGATATTGTTAAATTACACCGAAAACCGCCAAAAAACGGTAAAATGCCGCCAACCGTTGCACCGATCCTAACCAAAAGTTTCGTGTCGCATCCTTGTCACATTTGAAAG